>NC_036849.1:15799759-15882238 GCF_002910315.2 Salvelinus sp. IW2-2015
CTCAACCACAAAGACTGATGATTCATTTTTCAGTATCTTTTGTTAATGGGTAATATGTATGTCCTTGACAATGTGTTCAGGCCTCCTCACTGCTCTAACTCACCCATGTCACCCTTCTCTACAATCATTTTCACTTGTTTAGGTTAGAATTCAACATATAGGATTTCTGCCTCCTCCCATCTTTCTCTCTCACACACTGTCTCTTAACTCTGCCAGGCTGCCCAAGCATTCCTAAAGTGGAGAGTGGAGGAGTCCCCATCGGGAAGCTGAATGTCCATTTTAAAAGACCTTTGTTCTCTTGTCACTGTGGCTTTTTAACCCACATCCTCATGTAGAAAAAAAAATATTTCCTCCCACACCTGGCTCTGAAATGGGTTCTCTCTGTAAACACTGTAGGCCTGTGTGTGAGTCATAATGACGGGACCTCAGTCAGACAGGCAGTTTAACCAATTACCTTACAAAACTGTACGGGGTGGTTGTATGTATTGAAAAAGGGGCTCATGCATTTATCTTGCTTGAAGCGGTTCTATACTGAGAACACTACAGGGGATGTAGCAAAATAACTGCCTCATACTCAACAACTGCCTGTTATGATGAATGCAAACGGAAGTAACCTTCCAACCTCCAATTCTCATAATCACACTTAGGCTAATGGAAGTTGTCACCTAATCACGGTTTGTGTCTATGATATGTAATTAAACTAGGAAACGCAGAACACTACACTGTGACAGGGAAATGGCCACAGACCTGGTAATTATATAGCACAAATAGGAGAACAGTGAAAAAGTGTTGGGTTGATATTCCTACTGGATTCCTATCCATGCTTTCTTAGCCACTTCATCATATTTCTACATACAGTATACAAACTGCATATACAGTATACAGTTGAAGTCGGAAGTTTACATACACCTTAGCCAAATACAGTTAAACTCAGTTTTTCACAATTAGGACAATACTAGGACATTTAATCCTAGTAAAAATTGTCTTAGGTCAGTTAGGATCACCACTTTCTTTTAAGAATGTGAAATGTCAGAATAATAGTAGAGAGAATTATTTCTTTTAGCTTTTATTTCTTTCATCACATTCCCAGTGGGTCAGAAGTTTACATACACTCAATGAGTATTTGGTAGCATTGCCTTTAAATTGTTTAACTTGGGTCAAACATTTCAGGTAGCCTCCCACAAACTTCCCACAAAAAGTTGGGTGAATTTTGGCCCATTCCTCCTGACAGAGCTGGTGTAACTGAGTCAGGGTTGTAGGCCTCCTTGCTCGCACACGCTTTTTCAGTTTTGCCCACAAATATTCTATAGGATTGAGGTCAGGGCTTTGTGATGGCCACTCCAATACCTTGACTTTGTTGTCCTTAAGCCATTTTGCCACAACTTTGGAAGTAAGCTTGGGGTCATTGTCCATTTGGAAGACCCATTTGCGACCAAGCTTTAACTTCCTGACTGATGTCTTGAAAGGTTGCTTCAATATATCCCCATAATTTTTCTTCCTCATGATGCCATCTATTTTGTGAAGTGCACCAATCCCTCCTGCAGCAAAGCACCCCCATAACATGATGCTGCCACCCTCGTGCTTCACGGTTGGGGATGGTGTTCTTCGGCTTGCAAGCATTCCCCTTTTTCCTCCGAACATAACGATGGTCTTTATGGCCAAACAGTTCTATTTTTGTTTTATCAGACCAGAGGAAATTTCTCAAAAAATACAATCTTTGTCCCCATGTGCAGTTGCAAACCGTAATCTGGCTTTTTTATGGCGGTTTTTGGAGCAGTGGCTTCTTCCTTGCTGAGCGGCCTTCCAGGTTATGTCGATATAGGACTCGTTTTACTGTGGATATAAATACTTCTGTACCAGTTTCCTCCAGCATCTTCACAAGGTCCTTTGCTGTTTTTCTGGGATTGATTTGCACTTTTCGCACCAAAGTACGTTCATCTCTAGAAGACAGAATGCATCTCCTTCCTGAGCGGTATGACGGCTGCGTGGTCCCATGGTGTTTATACTTGCGTACTGTTGTTTGTACAGATGAACGTGGTACCTTCAGGCATTTGGAAATTGCTCCCAAGGATAAACCAGACTTGCGGAGGTCTACAATTTTTTTCTGAGGTCTTGGCTGATTTCTTTTGATTTTCCCATGATGTCAAGCAAAGAGGCACTGAGTTCAAGGTAGGCCTTGAAATACATCCACAGGTACACCTCCAATTGACTCAAATTATGTCAATTAGCCTATCAGAAGCTTCTAAAGCCATGACATCATGTTCTGGAATTATCCAAGCTCTTTAAAGGCACAGTCAACTTAGTGTATGTAAACTTCTGACCCACTGGAATTGTGATACAGTGAAATAATCTGTCTGTAAACAATTGTTGGAAAAATTACTTGTGTCATGCACAAAGTCGATGTCCTAACCGACTTCCCAAAACTGTAGTTTGTTAGCAAGACATTTGTGGAGTGGTTGAAAAAAGAGTTTAATGACTCCAACCTAAGTGTATGAAAACTTCCGACTTCAACTGTACATACTGCTTGTAATAACCAAATCAGAGGTTCAATATAGTGTACTGGTCTGTGTGTCTTTGTGAATGTATAGCCTACACAATGAGGATGCTTGACCCCTCAGTGTCAGTGAAAGGGTGAAAAGTGACCTTTCCCCCCCCAGATACTTACCCACTATGAATACCAATTAGCATGGGTATCACAACGACCAACCACACACCTAGAAACCAACCAACCACACACCTCCAAACCAACCAACCACACAAGAAGAGATTTCGAGAAAGAGCGTCATCTGCTCACATGAGTCTTTATTCATGTCGCTCTTGACAAGGTGTTGGGCACTAAACATCAAACAGAGAATCACTGAGCGTGTTATGTGTGTGGTTCCAAGGCTGAGGAAGCCCTAATCTCTTTCTACATTGATGTCCTTTACCCAAACAAAATGAAATATACTTTCAAAGCACTCTTGTCAAAATACAGTACATCATAAAGAGAGAACCATTTAGACTAGTAAGTGCTAGCCCATAGACTGTGTGGTCATAGGAAGAGATTTAACATCTTTGAGGTACCGGTTTATCTCTCAGATCCGCACCTTTGGTTGGAAGGATGTTATGTGATCGATTCAGACAGGTGAGGTGTGTGGAAAAATATTCAGTTTTGCCAAAGAGGGTGCAGATAATCACTGATAGATTATCAGACTATTCTCAGCCTCTTTGGGAGGAAGGGGGCCGGTGTATTCTAATTCATAAAATATGTGTGAGAAAATAATAATTCAAACACTTCAAGATCTGACAATAGACAACAGCAAACACTCAGGGGGAAAGGTGGGTGGAGATCATCGGTTTAGTTCCTGTTTTAGCTGAAACCCCGGAAGAAGAGGATGTCCTGGGGAGGAAAAGGGGAGGATGTAGGTGAAGGATGGAGAAATAGAGTAACTAACAGCATGCAGGGACATGGATACCAAAAATTACTGACTACATGCTAAAAAGAGATGCAAAAACCTGAGAACTGTCTGTATGCAGAGGGACAGAAAAGTGACTCACTACCTTCTCAGAGGTACAAAGGAAAAACTGACTTCCACATTGCATTCCGAGAAAGAAAACAACCACTGACTGAAGGCCAGAGGCAGAGGCAATTAAACATTTCAAAGAGAGGGAGATAAACACTTCCACCTCACTACAGCACAGTCCACAAAGCAGAAAGCACAAGCTGACAGACAGACAGACACGGACCATGCTTAGTTAGAACAGGTGCTTCAGTAGTCAGCTACAGAGAAAAAGCAGACAGCCATGTATTCATCAACACATTTAAATAAGAACAAATAGTATACTTGATCTTGGGGAGAGAAAGGAATGAACAGATCATCAGGTAGAGCTTGAAATTATGCTGAACACGCAAGGTCAGTTTCCAGTCGAAGGGAAGCAGAATGTGATAGCATATTATTAAAGTTGTAATAAGCAGATGGTTGAACGGTGCAATTTACATCAAGTAAAAGTCAAAATAATACTTTTGATACAATAGGCAAGCATGAAGCTGGAATTAAGGACCAGGCTGTGTACAAGGCAGAAAAAAGCTGTGAACTTTGAATGAACACAGGAGAGGTGACAAGAAGATGGTTTCCATGCCCCATCACATAATGAATCTCTGACGCAACTCGACTGTCATGCTATATCAAAACAAGGGGGATCCTAACAATGGATTTATTTCCCTGCAGTGATATTTGTAGGAGGAAGGGAGGGAGGGTGGCTGGGGGTCACATATCAAAGTTTCAAGCTGACATAAATCAATCAGTCCCATAACTGGACAAAAACAACAGTAGTGACCTGTGGGCCATATCTGACATTAATCCTAAACCTTCCAGTCAGTGTGGAGGAATGACAGGACACGATTTGGTGGGAGAGAGAGAGAGAATGCTGATACAGGGCCTAACGAGGAAAGGTGCTGATGCTAATGAGTGCATCCGTGAGCCCTTAATGAGGCCGTCTCGTTTGGTGTCCTAATTCACAGTGATCCGCGTCTCAGGGGTGCAGGATAATGAGCTGGGCTGGGATTCCCAGGGCAGGGGGTTGTGTAACCCACCTCAAAAGGGGGACACAAACTCCCACAATGCGTGTGTGTGAGAGAGAGTGTGATAGAAAAAGGGGGAGGGAGAGAGAGTGTGAGTATGTGAGAGAGATACAGTGTGTCTGTGAGAGGGGGAAAGGGCGAGAGGAGGAGGGGAAAGAACAGCTAGATGTCATCCCTGCCTGATACGTTTGTTTGTACCCATCATTGAATTGCTGTGACCAAGAAAGAAAAGCTTGGCTCTCTGTTACAAACTGACCCCGGGCAACAAGTACACTCACGGATAGAGGAAACGGTGAGGTAGACAGAGCAAGAGCGAGAGAGAGCAAGATGAGAGAGACAGGGTTAGAAGCAAACAAGAGAAAAAGGAGATGACAAGCCATGCAAGTCCTCAAAAAGTTTGAATGTTGATTCACCACAATATTTCCATTAAGTGTTGTTGGCTTTGAACTTGCATTTCTAGGAGCTACTGTATGGCCCACTTCAATCATTATCAATGAGCTAAGGCTCATGAACACTCTATATACCATCCAGGAGAAATGCCTATCCTCTAAAGGGATGGCATTCAGTGTCAGGTCTTTTTCACTGGGCTACTAAGAGAAAGCTAACTAACAACTACAGGAATCAGTGACCTCAGTTTATAAAACCCAAATGCAGAGTATGCATTGAGCCCCGCCGCCTCCGCCTCTTTCTGCTGTGTCTGCATTAGTAAGGCTCAAATGGGTTTCTGCCATGAGAAACAGAGCATGACATGCACTAAACAACGCCAGGCGGATGACAGGCCAGCTCCATTTGATGATGGCCGCCGCTGATGCGGACGCTTTTTGATGTGGAAAAATATCAGGGCAGCGTAAATCAGTATGAGACGCAGCTGGCCGCAGACCTAATGAGTCATCCACATTACACACATCTCAAAATGCAAATAGAAAAAAATAACTACAGGAAATGTAACATTGATAAATTCACCCAATGGTGAGTTATGGTCTCATCTGGAATTTAAGCAAAAGCTCAAATATGGGAATAAGTACTTGACATGGTCTTTGAGAACTGTGTCATCAAATAATTCAGACACCACTCTGAAAACACTGATCAATAACTTTAGTGGAATGTCTGCTCACTGTCCACTACTGTTTTGTCAGTGAGAATGTGTTTCCACACAACTCTAATTGACACAGTTAATAACACTGCCACCCTCTGGCTGGCTGGCTTCATGCAGATCTACCAGTAACTGTGACTTTGCTCATTCCTCCAGTCACATTCACAGATCTGAATAGGAAGAGGTGATGCAGGAAAAGGAGGAGGGGGCTGAAGAAAAATACCTTTATCCAATTTTATTTCCAGAAACGGAGATGCACATAGGACGACTGTCTATAAACGGATAACTACAGTGCCATTTACAGATGATTGTTAAAGAAAAAGACAAATAGCGTCACAAAAAATCCTTGGACTAAACTATTAATTAATTTACAGTATTATGTTACTTTGAATCGGATACACTTACTCTATTCTTCTGAAAACAAACCGGACTATATAACAGAGTGCATGCTTTACATTTAAATGCTGATACTACTCTCTGTTATTATCTATGCATAGTCACTTTAATAACTCTACATACATGTACATATTACCTCGATTACCTCGACTAACCCGTGCCCCTGCACACTGACTCTGTACCGGTATCCCATGTATATAGCCGCGCTACTGTTATTTGACTGCTGCACTTCAATTATGTTACTTTTATTTCTTATTTTTGAGGTATTTTTCTAAACACTGCATTGTTGGTTAAGGGCTTGTAAGTAAGCATTTCACTGTTGTATTCGGCGCATGTGACAAATAAGATTTGAGGTCTTGACTAAATCAGGGATTAAAGATCATTGCTCTGCTCCCCGTCCCCCAACCAGACCATTCAGGGGATCATAACAATCCAAATTATACCTGATCTATCAACGGCTTGGCACTGAGCACCGTTTGAACGTTTGACCTTTTAACACGGCTCATGACATTATGTTGACATTTCAAGTAATCCCTCCCACGGTTCCTAATCTCAGTCACTGTAGATGGCCCTGGACCATCCCCTGAGCTGCAACTACGCCATGGATGCAGACAGGCAGTCAGAGACAAGCAATATCCATGGCAGGGCTAATGATTCCACGCTAAGCTAGAGCCCACATGTGCAACCACACTCGGGTTATGGGACAAATGCAGACATACATGCAGGCATGGGAATCAATGTTCATGTCTATTATCGGTATATAATATGAAATGTGTTCATTGTTGTGTAAAAGAGAGGGATATTGCACCCTACCTTCTCAACCTAATATGAGCTACAATGCCTTCCCAAATGATTCACACCCCTTGACTTTTTCCACGTTGTTGTGTTGAAGCCTGAATTTAAAATGGATTAAATTGAGATTTTGTGTCACTGGCCTACACACAATACCCCATGATGTCAAAGTGGAATTATGTTTAGACATTTTTACAAATTAAAAATGAAAAGCTGAAATGTCTTGAGTCAATATGTATTCAACCCCTTTTTTATGGTAAGTCTTAAAAAAAGTTCAGGAGTAAAAATGTGCTTAAGTCACATAATAAGTTGCATGGACTCACTCTGTATGCAATAATAGTGTTTAACATGATTTTTGAATGACTGCCTCATCTCTGTACCCCACACATACAATGATCTGTAAGGTCCCTCAGTCGATGAGCGTCACGTCCTGACCATAGGAAGCCTTTATTTTCTATGGTAGAGTAGGTCAGGGTGTGACTAGGGATTTAGTCTAGTTTATATTTTCTATGTGGGGTTCTAGTTTGTTTTTTCTATGTTGGTGTTTTGGTATGATTCCCAATTAGAGGCAGCTGGCTATCGTTGTCTCTAATTGGGGATCATACTTAAGTAGCATTTTTCCACCTGTGTGTTATGGGATATTGTTTTGAGTAGTGCACGTTGCACCTCTGTAGTCACGGTTTGTTGTTCGTTTATTGTTTGTTTTGCTAAGTTTCACTTTATAATAAATTATGTGGAACTCTACATTTCGCTGCGCCTTGGTCCGTCTACATGAACGTGACAAGGAGTGAATTGCAAACACAGTCAACCACAAAGACCAGGGAGATTTTCCAATGCCTAGCAAAGAAGGGTGCCTATTGGTAGATGGGTTAAAAAAATAAAAAATAAAAAAACAGATTGAATATCCCTTTGAGCATGGTGCCGTTATTAATTACACTTTGGATGGTGTATCAATACACCCAGTCACGACAAAGATACAGGCGTCCTTCCTAACTCAGTTGCCGGAAAGGAAGGAAACCGCTCAGGGATTTCACCATGAGGCCAATGGTGACTTTAAAACAATTACAGATTTTAATGGCTGTGATAGGAGAAAACTGATGATGGATCAACAACATTGTAGTTACTCCCTAATACTAACCTAAATGACAGAGGGAAAATAAGAAAGCCTGTACAGAATAAAATATTCCAAAACATGCATCCTGCTTGCAACAACACACTAAAGTAATACTGCTTGCAACAACACACTAAAGTAATACTGCAAAAAATATGGCAAAGAATTTAACTGTATGTCCTGAAAACAAAGCATTATGTTTGGGGCAAATCCAACACAACACATTGCAGAGTAACACTCTTTATATTTTCAAACATCATTGTCATCGGCAAGGACAAGGGAGTTTTTTGTAGAATAAAAAGTACCTGAACAAAGATACACAAGCACAGTCAAAATCCTAGAGAAAAACCTGGTTCAGTCTGCTTTCCAACAGACACTGGGAGACAAATTCACCTTTCAGTAAGACAATGACCTAAAACACAATGCCAAACATACACTGGAGTTGCTTACCAAGACGAAATTGAATGTTCCTGAGTGGCCTACTTACAGTTCTAACTTAAATCAGCTAGAAAATCTATGGCAAAACTTGAAAATGGCTGTCTAGCAATGATCAGCTTGAAGCTTGAAGAAAGATTCACAACTGTCATTGCTGCCAAAGGAGATTCTAACATGTAATGACTCAGTGTCGTGAATACTTATGTAAACGAGTTATTTCTGTATTTCATTTGCACTAATTTCTAAAAACATTTTCAATGTGATTATGTGGTATTGTGTGTAGATGGGTGATATTTTTTTATTTACTTCATCAATTTTGATTTCAGGCTGCAACAACAAAAATGTGGAATACGTCAAGGGGTATGAACACCACAGTATTTGTGAATACATACATACAGTTGAAGTCGGAAGTTTAAATACACCATAGCCAAATACATTTAAACTCAGTTTTTCACCATTTCTGACATTTAATCAAAGTAAAAAGTTTACATACACTCAATTCGTATTTGGTAGCATTGCCTTTAAATTGTTTAACTTGGGTCAAATGTTTTGGGTAGATTTCCACAAGCTTCCCACAATACATTGGGTGAATTTTGGCCCATTCCTACTGACAGAGCTGGTGTAACGGAGTCAAGTTTGTAGGCCTCCTTGCTCGCACACGCCTTTTCAGTTCTGCCCACAAATATTCTATGTGATTGAGGTCAGGGTTTTGTGATGGCCACTCCAATACTTTGACTTTGTTGTCCTTAAGCCATTTTGCCACAACTTTGGAAGTATGCTTGGGGTCATTGTCCATTTGGAAGACCCATTTGCGACCAAGCTTTAACTTCCTGACTGATGTCTTGAGATGTTGCTTTAATATATCCACATCATTTCCCTTCCTCATGATGCCATCTATTTTGTGAAGTGCACCAGTCCCTCGTGCTGCAAAGCACCCCCACAACATGATGCTGCCACCCCCGTGCTTCACGGTTGGGATGGTGTTCTTCGGCTTGCAAGCCTCCCCCTTTCTCCTCCTAACATAACTATGTTCATTATGGACAAACAGTTCGATTTTTGTTTCATCAGACCAGAGGACATTTCTCCAAAAAGTACAATCTTTGTCCCTATGTGCAGTTTCAAACCATAGTCTGGCTTTTTTATGGCGGTTTTGGAGCAGTGGCTTCTTCCTTGCTGAGCGGCCTTTCAGGTTATGTCGATATAGGATTTGTTTTACTGTGGATATAGATACTTATGTACCAGTTTCCTCCAGCATCTTCACAAGGTCTTTTGCTGTTTTTCTGGGATTGATTTGCACTTTTCGCACCAAAGTACGTTCATCTCTAGAAGACAGAATGCGTCTCCTTCCTGAGCGGTATGACGGCTGCGTGGTCCCATGGTGTTTGTACTTGCGTACTATTGTTTGTACAGATGAACGTGGTACCTTCAGATGTTTGGAAATTGCTCCTAAGGATGAACCAGACTTACACATTTTTTTCTGAGGTCTTGGCTGATTTGTTTTGATTTTCCCATGATGTCAAGCAAAGAGGCACTGAGTTTGAAGGTAGGCCTTGAAATAGATCCACAGGTACACCTCCAATTGACTCAAATTATGTCAATTAGCCTATCAGAAGCTTCTAAAGCCATGACATCATGTTCTAGAATTATCCAAGCTGTTTAAAGGCACAGTCAACTTAGTGTATGTAAACTTCTGACCCACTGGAATTGTGATCCAGTGAATTATAAGTGAAATAATCTGTCTGTAAACAATTGTTAGAAAAATGACTTGTGTCATGCACAAAGTAGATGTCCTAACCGACTTGCCAAAACTATAGTTTGTTAACAAGAAATTTGTGGAGTGATTTCAAAAACTAGTTTTAATGACTCCAACCTAAGTGTATGTAAACTTCCGACTTCAACAGTACATGTGAATGTGTAGCACTCAATAAAAGCAGAAATAAACCCCACAAGTCATCACCAGTCTACTGTACTACACAATACTACAACATCCGCCACCTCAGGGTAAAACACCCCACAAAGCTCAGTGCTTCAATTACACCCATTTGGCATTGACTCCACTCCTCTGTTGTCCATGCATGACTGGATAATGTTATACTGCTGCATACAGCAGCACAGTCCAAAAAGAGGATTCACTGCTAAAAAGGTCAGATCTGTTGGCTAGGATCAATTAGTTACAATGTATCTTTTAGAGCAGCCATACTCAACAGGCAGACATTAGGCCGGATCCAGACACAGAAGTGGGTCAATACAGACTGAGGGTCAACTTAAATACAAATTTATTTTATTTTAAAATTCGGTTGGGATTCAACTTCTGGTATCATATGAGCACATGCACATTAGACATGGAAAATGTGTGGAATTGCAATGAAATGTGTTTTTTAATTGCAAAATGTTTCTTTAGCGCCCTGGCATAATGTGTAGAATTAAAGGAAACACAATGTAAAACTGCTAATTTCTCTCTCTGCCAACAAGAGGGGTGTGGACAGTTTGGGGGTTGAATTGGTTACGAGGTAGGGGTTTCTTACTACACCGATAAAATAACATTCATCCGGAGACCTTTGCCACCTAGGAAGTGTGTGTCACCGGACCTTCTCAAATAGTATTTAAGTACCCGAGTTTTAGAGATCACCTTTATTCCAAACCAGGGGAGATGCACTTTTTGTATCGTCAAAACATGAATCAGTACTTAGTGAGTTGGTGGGTCTTTCAGTATACTGTGTTAATGAAAACATTGGTATTTTATGCAGGAATCTGACATTGAGTTAAATTTTATATAATTATTTAAATGTGACAACGAATTGAACAGATCAAGACAGGAAATGAGAAGAGCTATGCAAGGTAACAACCCATTTATTTAGTGATACATTCGGCAAACTATACATTTTATTTCAAACTTCAAAGGCTAAAAAAAATGAAAGAAATAAGGACGGAAAGGCGGCGAGGAAATTCAGGGAAAGAAGAGAAAAAACACAAATTCACAAGCAAGGAATGCAATTTGTTCAATCGACTCAACACAAGTAGTACAATTTAGTTCAGGGAACAAAGCTTTTTAACATTTTATTTTCGGTCTTTCCTTTGGAGATGGGACATAATACAAAATATACAGTTATTGAACTTTGCAAAGTCTATCACAGAGGCCTCTGAGAAGCAGTTGAATTAACATAGACAATACTTATTATCTACAGCAGTCTAAAGCCATTCTTGAATGTATTTATAAATATAGCAGACATGAATGTATGTATGCACATTTCTAATGCTTACAAGGTTACCCAATTGTTATACACTTGCATTTGCTTAAAGTATTACATCATCTGCAGGAGTGAGCAATTAAATAAGCTTTCAAGATTCAACAAGGTAACATGAAGAGAGAAAAAAAAGTATACAAACCAGAAACGGTTGAAAATGTGTACCATGTGACTACCAACATAGTATGCCACTTTGAAGAGAAGCACCCTAACATGGAAACACTTGATTTAATTTATTTCTCAGTTACAAGAAAGTAATGTCTACATCTCTCCTTGAAGTGTTCCAATAAACAAGTACTTAAGTGATAGGGTTAGATTGGGTAAGGCAAATCGGTGAGCTTATTAGTGAGCTGAAAAGGTCAGCAACATGGGGTTCAGGTCCCCTGTTTAAGGGGACACAACCCACCACTGCTAAGGGTCACACAGCAACGTCACAACTGAGGTACATCAATATGGACAATATGGGAACGAGCATTCAAATCTATTTTACTCCAGCCAGATATACCTCTGAACCTAACAGAACTAGTTCCAGGGGAGCAAAGGGACAACCTGTAAATAGCTTTATAGTTTTTTCTAGAACAATACTTTTTTGTGAAAAAGCTGATAAGAAAGACTATCAGTGCATATTTAACCATTGTCATTAATTACACCAAATACCTCTCACACATCTTACATTTCTAGAACCCTGAACATTGTTACAATTCTAGATCTCTGAACTATTTGAATATCACAAAAGCGAAACAAGTTAGTGAAATTACACAAGCAAGGGTTTGAGGCCATTCTTTTTCGTATAAGGTCAATGATTTTACTAGTTAATAAAATAAACTAGCATTTGCAGTAGATACATTATAGATATCAATATTTCAAATTTGCACATTTCAGTCAAATACATGAACAATGGGTTTGCCCGACTCCATGACAACTCAGTCTGACATTCCACAGATTCTGACAGAACAGCCAAGTGTATGATGGCTGTTTTCAAAGCAAAACTACAGAGGGGGTCTAGAACAACAACCAATACTAGACAAATAGGTTTTCTATGAACTTATGAGGTACTGTAGTTTTATGGTATATAAGAAAAAATAATACATTGGATGCTTAGTAAGTGCTACACTTTTGAACAATTAGGTCAGTCTTGTATGGTACCAGTCAAAAGTCAAATATATATATTTTTTAAAATACACCCTAATTGACCATTCTTTTAGAGCCATATCCTATTTCAAATGGGAGGCAAAGAAAGATTTACATAAAGGTTCAAGCATGGTGAATGGATCTAAGATCAGGATATGGACTCTGAATTTTGAAAGTGCCTTCAGAAAAGTATAAAAGTGCCTTCAGAAAAGTATTCATACCCCCCACATTTTGTTGTGTTACAGCCTGAATTCAAAATGGATTGAATACATTTTTTTCCTTTTCCAGCCCCACACACACACAACCCCATAATTACAGTGAAAACGTACTTTGAGATTTTAGCACATTTATTGAAAACTAAATACAGAAATCTCATTTACATAAGTATTCACACCCTTTTGCTAAGACACTCCAAATTGAGCTCAGGTGCATCCAATTTCCTTTGATCGTCCTTGAGATGTGGACTCCAAGTTGTAGTGACCTGTGGCCAATTCAATTGTTTGGACATGATTTAGAAAGACATACACCTGTCTATATAAAAAGGTCCCACAGTTGACAGTGCATGTCAGAGCAGAAACTATACCATGAAGTCTAAGGAACTGTCCATAGATCGCCAAGAAAGAATATACCTAGGGAAGGGTATAAAACAATTTCTAGAGTCCTGAAAGTTTCCAAGAGCACAGTGGTCTCGAACTTTGAAAAAAAAATAATAATAATTGAACTACCCAGACTCTGCCTGGAGCTGGCGGTCTGACCACACTGAGCAAGAAGGACCTTAAATCAGGGAGGTGACTAAGAACCCAATAACCACTGACAGAACTACAGAACTCCTTGGGTGAGATGGGAGAACCTGCCAGAAGGACAACGGTCTCTACAGCACTTCACCAATCTGGGCTTTATGGGAGAGTGGCCAGACGGAAGCCACTCTTGAGAAAAAGGCATATGACAGCACACCTGGAGCTTGCAAAAAGGATTGTGGTCTGATGAGACAAAAATGTAATTCTTTGGCCTGAATGCAAAGCGCTATGTCTGAAGAAAACCAGGAACAGCTCATCACCAATCTAACACCATCCCTACCATCAGCGGCAGGGACTGGGAGACTGGTAAGGATAGAGGGAACAATGAATGGAGCCAAATACAGGCAAATCCTTGATGAGAACCTGCGTGCAGAGTGCAAATGACCTTAGACTGAGGCAAAGATTTACCTTCCAACAGGACAATGACCTCAAGCATAAAGCAACGCTGGAATGGCTTCAGAACAAGAATGTGCAAGTCCTTGAGTGTCCCAGCCAAAGCCCAGACTTGAATCCCATTAAATCTGTGGAAAGACTTGAAGATATCTGTTCACCACCGCTCCCCATCTAACTTAAGAGCTTGAGAAAATATGCAAGGAAGGGGGGGGGGGGGGGGGAAATCACAAATCTAGATGTGCAAAGCTGATACAGATATACCCAAGACGACTCAAAGCTGTAATCGCCAGCAAAGGTGCTTCTAAAAACTATTGACCCGTGGGTGTGAATACTTAGGTAAATTATATCTGGATTTAATTTTCAATAAATTAGAAAAATGTAGAAAAACATTCTCATTTTGTCATTATAGGGTGTTGTGTGTAGTAGATGGGTGAGGGAAAACAACTATTTTTTACATTTTATATTCAGGCTGTAACAAATGTGGAATAAGCCAAAGGGTATGGATACTTTGAAGGCACTGTACATACGTTCCTTATGAGGCTCACATAATTACATGACATGTTCATGTAAGACCCCATCTCTAACACCTTAGTCACTATGCAAGTCTTACAGTATATATGCAAGTAGTCCGCATTCAAACTGGTGTGTCGACAACAGAACACTAACCTACTATCCAAAACTCTTTAAAAACAAAAGCGCCGCAGCACAAAATCACTGTCAAGCTGTACAGATGACTGAAAAATAACCTAAACCTAAAGATAAAAGTAATGCATTTCTGAAATAAAATGTATTTATTTCCAGTCTAGCCTTATAAAAACATTGACAGTAAATGAGTAACCTGCAAGTTTAAAACAGGTTAAGACAGATTTTCCTTTGACTTCATTTAGGTACTTGAAAATTATATACATACTGCAGTATTTCTGGAGAAAATACTTGAGTATAAGGACAATGAATGTTTGCACTCCTCAGGAGAAGATCCAAACGCCTATGCAGGCGCTAAAACAGCTAGGGCTTGTGTGTTACTGCTGACCCGCTCTGTGCTCCTAAAAGTTGGTTTCCTTCCACAAAACCACAGTGGGGAAATACAACTTTTTTATTTTTTATTTTTTATTTTTTTTAAACGTTTACCAATATAACCACATTTCTCATTTTTAAAAAGTGACTTGGGTAGCTGATTCATTCAGTCACTTAATGTTTTTTTCTAAGATCGCAAATGCTGTGTAATAATTATGAAGGCATTGTTTGACTTAAGTATACAATTGAACAATAAGTGTTTGTGTGATTGACATTTCAGCAGTTTAAGGGTACATCAACTGTCCGTATATCAAGTTCACAACAAAAAAGAACCTGGGTCCAAGTCCCTCATTCATGGACAAACATATTTAAGCGTTAATCTGAGACATACTTTAAATGGTTTACTTTCTAAACGACTGCAAGTACGCATAAAATACAGTAACAAAAGAGTGGCATATCAAACCATCTCTAAACGGTGTGTGTGTGTGTGTGTAATATAATATATTTTATATACACACATACACACTACCGTTCAAAAGTTTGGGGTCACTTAGAAATGTCCTTGTTTTTGAAAGAAAAAAACTTTTTTTGTCATTAAAATAACAAATTTGATCAGAAATACAGTTGTAGACATTGTTAAAGTTGTAAATGACTATTGTAGCTGGAAACGGCAGATTTTTAATGGAATATCTACATTGGCGTACAGAGGCCCATTATCAGCAACCATCACTCAAATGTTCCAATGGCATGTTGTGTTAGCTAATCCAAGTTTATCCTTTTAAAAGGCTAATTGATCATTAGAAAACCCTTTTGAAATTATGTTAGCACAGCTGAAAACTGTTATTCTGATTAAAGAAGCAATACAACTGGCCTTCTTTAGACTAGTTGAGTATCTGGAGCATCAGCATCAACATGAGTGGGAGGCCACGGTGCACAACTGAGTCTCAACATCAACAGTGAAGAAGCGACTCCGGGATGCTGGCCTTCTTGGCAGAGTTCCTCTCTCCAGTGCCTGTGTTCTTTTGCCCATATTAATCTTTTTTTCTTATTGGCCAGTCTGAGATATGGCTTTTTCTTTGCAACTCTGCCTAGAAGAACAGCATCCCGGAGTTGCCTCTTCACTGTTGATGTTGAGACTGGTGTTTTGTGGGTACTATTTAATGAAGCTGCCAGTTGAGGACTTGTGAGGCGTCTGTTCTCAAACTAGACACTCTAATGTACTTGTCCTCTTGCTCAGTTGTGCACCGGGGCCTCCCACTCTTTCTATTCTGGTTAGAGACCGTTTGCACTGTTCTGTGAAGGGAGTAGTACACAGCGTTGTACGAGATCTTCAGTTTCTTGGCAATTTCTCGCATGGAATAGCCTTCATTTCTCAGTACAATAATAGACTGACGAGTTTCAAAAGAAGGTGCTTTGTTACTGGACATTTTGAGCCTGTAATCGAACCCACAAACGCTGATGCTCCAGATACTCAACTAGTCTAAAGGAGGCCATATTTATTGCTTCTTTAAATCAGGACAACAGTTTTCAGCTGTGCTAACATAATTGCAAAAGGGTTTTCTAATGATCAATTAGCTTTTTAAAATGATAAACTTGGATTAGCTAACACAACGTGCCATTGGAACACAGGCGTGAGGGTTGCTGATAATGGGCCTCTGTACACCTATATAGATATTCAATTAAAAATCAGCCGTCTCCAGCTACAATAGTCATTTACAACATTAACAGTGTCCACACTGTATTTCTGATCAATTTGATGTTATTTTAAAAATGGACAAAAAAAATGTTGCTTTTCTTTCAAAAACAAGGACATTTCTAAGTGACCTCATAATGTTGAACAATATATAGGGGTCAAGTTCAGGAGACAACGTGGTAGTTTGTTGCCTGAAGTTAGCCTACATCATTAGATTGTCAGTTGGTTAAAGAGAGAGAATTTCAAATTCAGTATGTTACCCTGTGTGTCAGACAAACAGGATAGTGTCCCAACCCTGAGCAGAGCCCACGGGATTAGAAGAGCACCTTAACCTACAGTGCTCCATTCTAATTGATTAAACATCAACAAACAAAACAAGAGCATCTTGCTCACCACTTATCTAACCTAATAAACTGTGGACAGTTTATTAGGTACACCACTCCATTCACGAAAATGGATCGCTCCTACAGTGAGTCACGTGGCCATGGCTTGCTATATAAAGCAGGCAGACAGGTATCGAAGCCTTCAATTACGGGTTGATTGAACGTAAGAATGGGCAAAACGAGTGTCCAAAGCGACTTTTGAGCGTGGTATGATGGTCAGTGCCAGGCGCGCCAGATCCAGTATCTCAGAAACGGCCGCCCTCCTGGGCTTTTCACACACGACAGTGTCTAGGGTTTACCGAGAATGGTGCGACAAACAATAAAACATCCAATCAGTGGCAGTCCTGTGGGTGAAAACAGCTCGTTGATGAGGGAGGTCATATACAGCTCGTTGATGAGGGAGGTCGAATGAGAATGGCAAGAATCATGCAAGCTACCAGGCGGGCTTCAAACAGACAAATAACGGTGCAGTACAACAGTGGTGTGTGCAGAACGGCATCTGGGAACGCACAACTCGTTGATCCATGTCACGGATGGGCTATTGTAGCAAATGACCACACCGGGTTCCACTCCTATCAGCTAAAAACAAGAAGAAGCGTCTCCAATGGGCACGCGATCACCAACACTGGACAATTGAGGAGTGGAAAAACATTGCCTGGAACATGACAGTGAGTTCAGCTTACTTGAGTGGCCTGCGTAGTCCCCAGACCTCAACCCAATAGAGCATTTTTGGGATAAGATAGAACGGGCTGTTCGCAGAATGAATGTACCACCGTCTAATCTGCAGCAACTGCACGACGCCATCGCGTCAGCATGAACCAACATCCCTGTGGAATGTTTCCGACACCATGTAGAATGCCCTGAATAATTCAGGCTGGAGGCAAAGCGGGATCCGACCCAGTTCTAGATGGATGTACCTAATAAACTGTATATTACATACATATGCAACAATGCATTTTAAACAATGGAAGAAAATACATTTAAATAAAACCATCTCTCCACAAAATACATACTATACACTTTTCTTAAAAGTAAAAAATTAACTGCAAATCAATCAATCATACACTTTAGCAGCATACCGTGCTCTAGCTCCTGGTACAGTGGCGGAGGTCTCTACACTAAGAGCACCCCAAACCACACAGTAAATACAAGGTGCTCTAGGAGAGCTCAATGCATTTAGTGGATTTGTTCTTGGTTGTATAGTTGAATATAGCAACATTTAAAGCAGCAATCAGCAGTTGAAACTATAACACCCCTGTTTCTGTAAAAACCTAAGGGTTGAGGCTGGAGAAATGTAACCAATCAAATTCATAGAGCTATGCATGCAAAGACTGACCATCCATGATATCAAAATGATAGTTATCCATATTTTTAGGCTAGCGTTTTTCACATTTACCTGGTTTACAAGAATTTGAGTAAAACAAGTGTATATTTTGGGTTCTGATGGGGTACGGCAGTTCTAAGCTCGAGGCATTTATAAGTTATATTCTTCAAGAAACAAATGTGAACATACCATTAATTTACAAATCCAAAAATTGATGTAACAACTGGAGATTGCTTCTTTAGAAAAAACACCACTTGGAAATTGGAAACAGAAGATTGAATGTTCACTTAGACTGGTGGTGGTAACTAGGGTTTCTAACAAATCAGCACTTAAACACTTGTAAAATCAGATAAATGTTGTGATTTGAACTCCTCTCTGAAACTTAGAAAACTTCACATCGCATGGGCTGTCATAAAGCTGACCTATGCTATCATAGACCACGTGGCACCTGTATGGTGGGCATCTGTGACATATTATGTTTATTCCAGTGGAGGCTGCAGATGGGAGGACGGCTCATAATAATGTCTGGAACGAAGTAAATGGAATGGCATCAAACACATGCGTTTGATACTTTTCCACTCTAGCCAGTACCACGAGCCCATCCTCCCCAATTAAGGTGCCACCAACCTCATGTAGTTTATTCAAAGTAAATAATCTAACACTCATGACATGAAAACGTGTCAACTAGTCAAGGTTCAGACTAAAATATATAGATTTAAAAAAAAAAAAATTATCACTATGTCATTAGACAGGTTAACTGTGTCACGGACTTCACTGACAATTACAAAGTGGTTGTGGCAGATGTCATTTTGAAGTTCAAATAGCAATTTGTCAACTTAATCCTTCCACTGTCAAATAAAGTGTTATCTGAGTGAGGGGTAGTGAGAGATTGTATTGTGCTGATATGAAAGACTGATGAGGTGCAGAAGAGGTATGTAGGAGTAATGGCGCCTAAATCTCCAGCCCATGTGGTTCTGACATCAGCACCACCATAGCAAACATTAGCTGGTAGCTACAGCGCTGCAGATAGAGAACTACCTCTACACATACACACAAGCACCCAGCCACGCTTGCCAGTATACGCAC
This sequence comes from Salvelinus sp. IW2-2015, assembly GCF_002910315.2. Taxonomy (NCBI): domain Eukaryota; kingdom Metazoa; phylum Chordata; class Actinopteri; order Salmoniformes; family Salmonidae; genus Salvelinus; species Salvelinus sp. IW2-2015. The sequence goes on from NC_036849.1 coordinate 15,819,214, forward strand.
GCACACACACATACACGGAATCCAACACAGCAAGTGTTAAAAGGTGTCAGGTGGGATAATCTTCACTTGCATCTTGGAACTGCTTTGTTGTGTTTACAGGAGAGCAACAATATCCTTTCTCTCCAAAAGACAGGAACACAATGAAGGACTGTGTAACACTTTACCATAGTTACTACAGCGTATAAAGAAAAAAGTATATGAAAAATAATTAAAATTGAACATGTAAATATTAGGATTTATATGGTTAGTTTTAGAGAGCTTACTGTGCTGTGAACCTATACAATTTACCCGTTTCTTTAATGAGCAAAGACTTAAACTAAAAAAGAACAAGAGCAGGAGGATAATATCACCTGGAGGACAAACAGTAATATTCACTGAATAGACATTTGTTGGAACTCCAGAAGAGCAGGAAAAAGGCAGATAGTGCATAAAAGGTTCTCTTTCTCACTTCTTTCATTGTTTTACTTGAACTCAAGCTGCATTAAATACAGGCTGTTTGTACACGACAATTGCACTTCACAAAAACAGAAATATACAAAACACACAAGGAAATGTGAATCAAACTAATTACAGCAAAAAAATGAATTGTTTCAGCTGTTTTTTTTTTTAAGAACCTGCTGGACTCGCTAGTTATGGGTAATGTTAGGGGGGGAATAAAAGGTGAGACAAAATGGAGGGAATCCTGAACTTCAGAGCGGACTGGTGCTGCACAATCCGGGGTGTAGAGGTCTGTTTGCATCTCCTCGTCCTCCCATCATATTCCCTTCTTAAAAATGTAACGCTCAGAGTGGTGGGGAGACAGACTGCTGAACGGAGCTGCTGTGGGTCTTGAGAGGGTAGCGGGTTGTAAACTCTGTGCTGTGTTAGTGGTAGGGGTTGTGTTACCACATGTCGTCTGTGGACGCTGAGTCCTTGAAGGAGGGAAGGAAGGAAAAACCCTTCAGACACTGGGTCTACATCCAAGGGGTCTCGATTTCAACTCCTGGAGACGTGCAAGAGGGCTGATCTTTCCACCCATGAGGTTAATTTTGTCCTACACTAGTTACGAACTTGGACAGGAATAAGACATTGTTCAAGAAAGAGTACGGATAAGTGAGCAGAGCTTTCCGGCAATTGAGATTGAGATCCCTGGTATTAAACAGCAATATCTTGAAGTCTTCACTTTAACCAATTACATTTTTCCAGTTCTGGACTGTAAAATAAGGGGATTTTATTTGTCATTTGATAGTGATACAAGGTAATTTAAGGCTGATCAAACAAACCCAAATGATGCTATTCCTAATCCAGAAAATGCATTTTCACAGATTAGGAACAGTATTGTATTCCTGGTTTGTTTGAATTGCACTCTTATATTTTCTGTGATAAAATTTCCTGTTTCCAGCCGAGAAAGCGATGTCAGAATAAAGAAGCACAACATCTCATTCACGTAACCATGAGAATGTTTGTATAGGAATGACTGCTTTATGAATGGTTGTTATGAATGATTGTGTCAATGAATATATTGCTTGTTAAACTATTTGTAAGATCCTCCCATTTGAAGAATCTTGAATATTATCCCCATTGATGGAACTTTAGGGAGCAAGTACACAAGATTGATATCAAATAATTGCAGCCTAAATAATGGTCTAAGATTGCTCTGCCAGCTGTCACTGCTACTACAATCCTGCCCGCATAGATCAGAAAGCATATTTGGCCTTCAAAACACTGGGAGGGCCATACTTGAAACATTAGAAACAGTTTAAATTAAAATAGTTTCTCCGTCTCAAAATCCACATCAGCCAATTAAAATTGTTGACGAGGTTGCACGTGATAGAACACTACTTGTTAGCTTTTCCCCATCAGATAGCATAGGGAACCTGGCATACGTACCCCTATGCTAACACAACCAGCTGGATGTGATTATTTCCTGTAACAAATTCTATATCAACCAATTACAAATGTTGATGTCACTTTTTCTTGACAGCGTCCTAAAAGTTAAGTCCCCCATTTAGGGGACTGAGCGGTTCTAGACCGGTTCCGACAAACTTTATTGTTTAGAGAGCGATCTGTGAACGGTGCAACATCGATTGCTGTGCACTACGTAACAGCTCTGGTTGTCCCGTTTCGCATGCCGTTCTACACTCTCATCCGAGATGCAGTATATAAAATCTGATTCCTAATTTGCACAAGGGGCGACGCATCACATTTTCTGGTTTATCCAGACAAAGGATCGAACTACCGTCTGAAATTTGCAGCTCCGCTTAAAATAAGGCATATGAAATGGGAGACTAGCGATTGCAGCAAACACAGTCTAATCTCGCTGTGATGTCAGATGGTTGGATGCAAAAATCATTCCGTAGAATTGAAACAAGATTAAATCACCCGTGTTTATAGCTCAAGTTGTACAAGTTAGCAGACATTTGAATGGCTTCTGCACGTCGCTCAGAAGACACTGGGCAGAAAATGCTGTCAATAATTTGAAATGGTACCAATTTTGTATTGTCACCGAGTACGATAATATTTATTTTACAGTTAAAAAGTGAAATAATCATTTGATATGTCATATACATAACAAGCATTTCAATCCTTTCAAGACCTATTCCCCGACTTTTGTTGAATAGAAGAAAAAAGAAGATTTTGTTCATATGTTCATTACACTTGAGCTTACAGTACATTTGGAAAGCAATCAGACCCCTCGACTTTTCCCAATTTTTTTACCTTACAGCCTTATTCGAAAATGGATTCAATTGTCCCCCCCCCCCCCCCCCACCCACACACACACACACCTCATAATTACAAAGCAAAAACAGGTTTAGAAATGTTTGTTAATTTATAAACAAAATTATACATTTACATAAATATTCAGACCCTTTCCTCAATTCTTTGTTGAAGCACCTTTGGCAGCGATTACAGCCTTGAGTCTTCTTGGGTATGATGTTATATGCTTGTCATATCTGTATTTGGGGAGTTTCACCTATTCTTCTCTGCAGATCCTCTCAAGCTCTGTCAGGTTGGATGGAGAGCGTCGCTGCACAGCTAGTTTTAGGTCTCTCCAGAGATGTTCAATCGGGTTCAAGTCCGGGCTCTGGCCGGGCCACTCAAGGACATTCAGAGACTTGTCCTGAGGCCATTCCAGCGTTGTCTTGGCTGTGTGCTTAGGGTCAGTGTCCTCTTGGAAGGTGAACCTTCACCCCAGTCTGAAGTCCTGAGCGCTCTGGAGCAGGTTTTAATCAAGGATCTCTGTACTATGCGCCGTTCATCTTTCCCTCAATCCTGACTAGTCTCCCAGTCCCTTCAGCTGAAAAACATACACACAGCATGATGCTGCCACCACCATGCTTCACCGTAGGGATGGTGCCAGGTTTCCTCCAGATGTGACGCTTGGCATTCAGGCCAAAGACTTCATTCTTGGTTTCATCAGAGCAGAGAATCTTGTTTCTCATGGTCTGAGTCCTTTAGATGCCTTTTGGGAGTGGCTTCCGTCTGGCCACTCTGCCATAAAGGCCTGATTGGTGGAGTGCTGCAGAGATTTGAGAACCTTCCAGAAGGACAACCATCTCCACAGAGGAACTCTGGAGCTCTGTCAGAGTGACCATCTGGTTCTTGGTCACCTCCCTGACCAAGGCCCTTCTCCCCCGATTGCTCAGTTTGGCCGGACGACCAGCTCTAGGAAGAGTCTTGGTGGTTCCAAACGTCTTCCATTTAAGAATTATGTAGGCCACTGTGTTGTTGGGGTCCTTCAATGCTGCAGAACATTTTTGGTACCCTTCCCCAGATCTGTGACTCGACACAATCCTCTCTCACGCTCCTTCGACCTCATGGCTTGGTTTTTGCTCTGACATGCACTGTCAACTGTGGGATCTTATATAGACAGGCGTGTGTTTTCCAAATCATGTCCAATCAATTGAATTTACCACAGGTGGACTCCAATCAAGTAGTAGCAACATCAAGGATGATAAATGGAAACAGGATGCACCTGAGCTCAATTTCGAGTCTCATAGCAAAGGGTCTGAATACTTAGGTAAATAAGGTGTTTTTTAATATTTTATAAATTAGCTAAAAATAAATAAATCCTGTTTTCACTGTCATTATGGGGTAGTGTGTGTAGATTGATGAGGGAAAATGTATTTAATCCATTTTAGAATAAGGCTAACTTAACAAAATGTGGAAAAAGTCAAGGGGTCTGAATACTTTATGAATACACCTAAGCAAATATTCTGTATTTTTTTAAAACAGAAAGGTAAGATTTTAATATTTTTTGGCAGTATAAGCATCACTAGGTATTGTTTATGACTCTCATGATAAATAATTGCTTTTGGGTATGTCTATTTAGGTGGAAATCTACAATTTTACATTACATTTAACAGGTGAACAGAAGTCATATGGCACCATCTTCTAATCAAAGTTACTAAAACACGCACAAAAGTTAAAATTGGACATATAGCTCACAGTATTGCGAGAGTTTTTTGGGGGTTTTTTCATGGGAAATTCAAATCCCAGGTGAGATTGTTTTTTTCCTTTGGGAAATGTATAATTACGTTTATTATGTTAGTGTGTTGCGAAGGGTATAGCCAAAACCTTGTAAATGAAGATTACAAATATATTTAATGAGGAGCTTATTTGAGTCCCTCTTGCAGACTGAGACTACTGCTATACAGGGGTGTAGAGCTGCCGGAGCCACACTTTGCCACTTCTTAGAATCATCCGTTGTGGATGGTTCCCGACACTGCGTCTCAAAGCTGTCATCAAGGCAAAAAAGGTGGCTACTTTGAAGAATCTCAAATATAAAATATATTTTGATTTGTTTAACACTTTTTTGGTTACTATATGATTCCATATGTATTATTTCATAGTTTTGATGTCTTCACTATTATTCTACAATGTAGAAAATAGTAAAAATAAAGGAATGTATAGGCGTGTCCAAACTTTTGACTGGTACTGTATTTTAAGAAATGCCATTGATTAGTGGATAAAGTTTAAGATCTTTGATAGGCTGATGTGGAATTTGTTGCAGGAAATATTCACTGTCAGCTGGTGAGGTTAGCATTGGGCTAACCTGTGCCAGGTTATCTGATGGGACCAGCAACAATGTAGCGCTCTATCTTGACAAGTACATTGACGATTTGAATTGGCCGTGTTTACACAGGCAGCCCAGTCAGCCCAATCATTGGCAAAAGACCTGATGTGATTGGTCAAAAGACCAATTTGTGGCAAAAGATCAGAATTGTGCTGCCTGTGTAAACACAGCCTCGATGTGTTAACTGTTCTGTGATATTGGCTGCAGTGTTAATTCATTATGTGTAGTTTAGTTCACTCCTGAAACAGCTGTTAACTGTGGGAAGAACTAAATGAGTTCTGTGATGGTATGGTATGGTAACGAGTAAAGTGGATTACAGAGCAAATCAAAAGCGAATTACAAACAAGGATGATACTCAAAATATGAGTGCGACAATAAACTAAAACATACAGAAATCCATATATTGCCTCCCCATGATTCATCTTTAAAAACAGATATGGTTATTGATATGTTGAATGTTACAAATTGAGTTGATGAAAGTTAGAAAACGAACACAAAAATATTCATGTAATTGTATTTTGCCCTCGAAATACAAACGGATCTGCACAAACACACTATTTGATACAAACATGTATCTACATACATTCAAATAAACAAGCTTTTGTGAGTGGATAGCAGTCGTCAGGAGATACTTACTGTGTCATCACTTCGGTATGGGTTGAGTTTGTTGTACACTGCTTCAACAACGTTTCGCCTAGGACACATAAAAGTTAACATGCAGGTTTAGCTTAGCAAGCAATAAAAATACCAATGTATATAAGCCCAATAAAAAAAAAACAGTTTATACAGAAAAGCTAAATGCTGAGCATACAAGGCTGGAATTGAAGGGCAAAATTCAATTAGCCCAACTAACAGCCCAAACTTCCACGCTAGTCCAAACTATCAAAACCACTTTAGTGAAAAGTCATTAAACCTTACCCTGCAAAGCATGGTACTATTTCCCTAGTACTTAATCGACCTCAAAAACTTTGAGTTGGCTGAGGTCCAGTTAAAAGAGCTCACTCACTTGCTGGCCAGTTCACCTCCAGGAGGGAGGTTAGGGATGCTCTCTGATGCCAACGTCCGCATCACGTGGACCAAGTCTGGAACCCCTTCGTTTCCCTGCTTCTTTATGATCTCTGTGGGAATAGCAGAACCACATTCTCTGTGAGTAGAAAACAATATCACACTGGGTGAAGTGAGCTTCAACCACATCAAATTCATGACAATGTTTTTATATTATCTAGGTTTCTATATGGCATATTTAGATGCTGCACCTTCTACTCTGCTCTCCAGGAACTTATCCAGCTCTGCTTCCCTTTTCACGGCATCTGCAGTCACCTTTGGAGCCCCTGGGAGGCAGATCAGCACAACGCTCATATTGTCCCGACTCCCCTGTTCAAAGGGAGAAAGCAAGAGCAATACAGACAGAGTTAAAAAGGAAAACATTTACATTTGCTTTAGCATATTCAAGTAATCCAAAAGGCATCTATGAAGCCTACTCATGTGACAAAATGCTGTGGTAACATCCAGGTACATGCAAATGCTTAACTGTTACTGATTCTGTGAACAATAAATTGACAGGTCTCACCTTGTACAAGCAAGTGTCAACAATTTCATTGCAGACTCTCTCAAGGTCATCGGTCACCTCTAGCCTGGACCTGACAAAGTCACACAGTTCCTCATTGGCCATGACATCCCAGATGCCATCGCAGGCTAGGACAATAAACTCATCTTCCACCTCAGACCTTTCAATGGCATACACCTCAGGCTCTGGTGAAACCAGCTGCTCCGTGGGGCCCTTGCCATGCACACACTTGTAGTCGAAGTCTCCCAGGGCCCGGGACACGGCCAGAGAGCCGTTCACTCTCTGGATCATGACAGAGCCTCCGGCGTTTTGAATCCTCTCCTTCTCCAGTGGGTTGCTGGGCTTGTGGTCCTGTGTGAAGAAGTGCACAGCTCCTCCACGGCTCAGAAGACCCCGGGAGTCTCCACAGTTGATGAAGTAGATGTGGCCTGGGGAAATCATGACCCCCACCGCAGTTGAGCCACTGCGGTCCACACCGTGCTTCTTCTCTGAGATGTTCCGCATGTGCTCGTCAATCTGCAGGAAACCTGTGCGGATGCCGGTCTTCACACTCTCTACGTTGGGCTCCAGACCACTCTGGAAGTCTGGGTTGCTGGTGATGTGCTCCAGCAGGTGCTCACAGCAGTATTTGGCCACCTGGGAGCCAGCATGCCCATCATAGACAGCAAAGAAGGACCAAGGGTCGAGCCCATGAGGCATGCCAATGACTGCCGTGTGCGCATCCTCCATCTCCACCCTCCAGCCCTGCATGCTGCTCAGGCCATAGGTCAGACTGTTCCCCTCACCATGAGCATTGTGCTTCTCCATCTTTGGCTTGTCCAAAAACGCCCCCATTGTAGCTCTTAAAACCTTCAAAACAGGAATAAAACAAAGGATAATATAATATGTTAACTTGTTATTCTGCTAAACTCGGCTACATGTTTACTAATTAAACGCCCAAATATTTGCCAAATATAATTAGTTAAGATATGGATGATTTCGAAGCAGATGACACAGATACAATCCTTTTATGGCAAAAAGATTAGATAGCACATTGGGCTGCACTCATACGTTGCACCCTCTAGTCTAAAAATAGGTGAGTACTGTAGATACATATTTTAAACACTAGCTAACGTTAGTTAGAAACATCTATCAATGAATTACTAACGTTAGCTGCTAGCTAAATAACCTATTTTGTAGGTGTTGGCCATTGATTGTGTGAGTTCAACAATAAAGTCAGTACTGCAAATAGTTAACGTTAACTACCCAAATTGTAAAACAATATCCTCCCGCTTGCTATTTTCCGCTTTCCTTACGCCCAAGCCAACGTTAGCTAGCTACGTGTTATTGTTTTGTAACTAGCTAGAATACAGTGTAGTTAGCTATTTAGTTTAGCGTTTTAGTTATGTTAGCCATCAATGAAGTAACTTAGTTCGTAGGTAATCTTACCTAACTAATGGTAGTTACGTCAAATAGCCTCCTATCCCTACTAGCTAGTTACTGTAGACATCGTCCAACTATGTCAATGACAGAGCCAGGGCTACTTAAATTCAAATAACAAGTCACATTTTTAATGATCACAAAATTATGAACAACAATGTTTTCAACAACGTTAACTAGCTGGCTGGCTATGGTAGCTAACTAGTTAGCTTAAATCCTCCCGTCGCAATAATATGAAAACCAAAATAAACAAACAGCTGCGTCGTTGTGGGCCTTTGCCCCATAGCTTTGGCAGGCCTTAGTTACACTGCCCCACGGCCTATCCTCGTCGCGAAACACCCGCTGTGTATAGCTAATCAGTAATGCTAACAGACTAGCCTGGTAGACAATCAGAGATTTCTTACAGGCACAAACCACCGTGACTTACCAAAATCCGCAAGACCTGTTTTGAAGTTGTAAAAACAGCAACAGAGCAGATGTGCTGTGACCGAAACACCGACGAGATGGAGGGAGCTTGCGGGTAACGTTAGCTAGTTAGCAATCACCTTACAGTGCATCAATTTGTGAAAGTGCGGAACTCCCTGTTCTGACTAAACCAGGGATGCATTACTTTATCATTTGGCGACGGTAAGTATCATTAAAATGTCCCTCCTTTGAAGTTTTAGGCCGGAGCTGTTATGGCCAAATTAGTGTCAAGCCCCAGCCTATTCACTTGAATTTGACACAGCCTGCAAACTAGCTAAACCAAACACTGGACTCAGAAAATACCCGGATGTTGCAGGTTGCGTGCTTGAAAGCATTACATCATTCCTATGAGGCTGTTGGTAATCAACACAAAAGCCCATACATTGATTCAACCATATAGATCCTATTAAATTACTAGTTACATACATTACTGCTATTATTAGTATTTTAATTCCTAATTCTATGGATTCAACATTGTAAAGGCGAGCACGCATATTAACACATTTCGTAAGGAAATATCTGTGGGCTGTGGCGATTCAAAATGTTCTCAGTATGCATTTATTTCAGTCACAATTTGTATCACTCTCCGTCTCTATTAAAGTGGCACAGTGCGCCAAATATCAGCATTAATCGTGTCTATTCATACTGAAAAATATTTTAAAATTCGAGATAATATTTTTTCTATAAGAGTAAACTGTAACCAGAAGTGTTTGTATATCTAATAGTCGCTTCCGGGTTATTGAGATAAATTATTTTCAGCTAAAGCCAAATATGATTAAAATACTGATAAGATACTTTTCTCTCCGCCCTAAAAGTGGGAGGGCTGCTGCCGCGTTCAAAACAACTGGGAACTCGGATATATACAAGGTCGAATCATGACGTCAGTGATCTTCAGGTCGGAACTCCAGAAGAGGCCCGATTTCCCGAGTTGGATGACCGTTCAAATCGATTTTACCCAGTCGAGTTCTCAGTGGTTTTGAAGGCACTGAAGTCGGACTCGGAGATTTCAGAGTTCACAGTTCCCAATTGTTTTGAACGCGGCATATGCGTTATCTGGAAAATAATGAACGACGTAAAGGTGTGTTCCACGACGCGCCAACAGAGTGGAACTGACCGTCCACGGTGTTGCGTTATTTTCCATAGAAAGCATAGAGCCCCGAGTTAACCCTTTTATACAATGGCTATAATTTAACACATTAGCCACTAGAAATGTGTTCAACATCCACTGAAGTAGCCAGCAAGTGTTCTAGATGACTACAGTAGTTGCCGTGGTAACCAAACAGCTAACCAAACCATCTGTCCTAGTTTGCTAATATGAAAATTGAATTCAACAATACCAATGCGGTTTTCAATTAAAATGTTGCATTCAAAAGCAGCTCAAAGAAAACATGTAAAAAGGAACGATAGCCATTCAATTCTATGGTGCAAATATACCATGCGTTATTTACGCAATAAGGCCCGAGAGGGTGTGGTATATGGCCAATATACCACACCAGTTGTGGTGTGTTCTTATGCACGACACAACTAACAAGAAGATACATGTCTCTCCGCCCCAACAATAGGAGTAGTTGTTCAATGTCCACAAAGCCGCACAGCGGGCTGTCAAGCTCCCGCCTTATACATCTCATTATTGTAATCCGTTTTTAAATATTCAATGAGGGTTGTTGGGGTCAACCGCCTGTAGTCAAAGGAAAAATATGCTATGTTACTAGCCTCATACCTTGAATATGCATAGCCATCTCGAAACAACTCTGATATTTAAAAAAAATCTCAAAGTTGTGGGGATGCCACATCCTACTTATATCAGTACACTCATAACAACCTAAGTATAGAGCCCCACAGTGGAGGTGTCATAATACCCATAAAACCAAGTGATCAAACAGTTAATTGGTTCCAATAGTTTTTCCCCATAGAGGATTTTAGAAAACATAAAGGGCTGTATTTCGTGTAGGCTTATCCTGGCATGACCTTTTGATAACCATGTACATCTCTCGGACAAGGTGACTGTTATCAATATATTAGGCTCTATTTAGTCTCAGATTCGAAAATGCTAATTAGCATCAAAGTAGACATCATGCAAGACTACAAACCCCTGCACGTCATCTCCAGCTGCCACCTTTGTTAACAGGTACATATAAAAATATTTTTGCCAATTTAGCTAACATTAGATAGTTAATCAAGAGATTCTTACCTTTGTCTCAATTCGGCAGCCTCCTCCAGATCATCGTGGCATTTTTGTAGTTGTTTATGATAGCCACATTAGTAGTTAATTAGCATTTAATTTGTTGGGGTTAAATACAGGCAAATATATTGATAAAAGTCACATTGTCCAAGAGAGATTATACGGTTATCAAAACGTTTTATATGACCTCCATATAAAAACAAAAAAATGCCAACTGCTGGAGGGAGACAGATTTTCCACCGAGTTGGGCCTCTCTCTTCACCTCTTCCTCTCTAAAGCTCAGTGGTCACAAGGGCTGCATATGACCATTGTTCTTGTATTGTGACTGTCTTTCATAACATTTTCACACCAGCCAGAAGAATATGGACTGTAACATGACTTCACTTGTACAGTTCGTGCACTTCATATTTGCAGACTCTGACTTTACCTTAGTATGGGCAACTTTGTTAGGGATCAAGCCGGGTATCAGCACCAGTCCCTTAATTGTATTGATCAAGAACTCCAGGCAGTTGCCACTGGTATCATTGTATGATGAGTTTTTCAATATAGATGCACTGTAAGCAGTGGCCTGTATTCATGGACGCTAAGGGAAGCCAGGCTTCCCCCCAAAAATAACATTAAATAATGTATCTTTCATCTCGTTGTGTTTTGTAAAATGTTCCTTCAATTCGCAAGAGGCTGAAAGTATCTGACAGAAGAAAGCACCCGGGCGAGCGAAACAGTGCCCCTCTGTCTCTCTGCGTGTAGGCCATCTATTTGATACTGTCTGGCCCGAACGAGTATGACATTGTTGCAGCCCGTAGCATTGAATGCAAGGGAAGCTAGTGAGCATTTGGCCACAAATAGAACAATGACATAGATATTTCACTGGACGTATAAATGTGAAGCATCCGCTTGGCGTTTCCACTCACTCCCAAATATGGTAGTGAGAGAAAGCCAATTGGCCTGCAGTGGGAGAATACGTAACGAGATGGATTTTGGCCGACATTCTGCACATTTTCTCATCAATAAAACATTTTATCTCAATACAGTTTTCTGTTCCCAAAACTAGAATCTGTGCTGAACAAAGTAGACTTTACCCTTCGTCAAAGTTTTTTTTTAAATTGCGTTGTTTAGAAGGAGTGTAAAGGCGAATTGAGTTATTGCACACGCGCACTTCATGGAGTAGGCGTTCCCTAACAGAAATATGCAAACGAATACTAGAACGCATCAAAATGATCTTGCTAGTTTGTACTTGGCTCTGCCCACCTCCTTGCTTGTTCTGCCCGCTATGATTTATTTGTTCCCATTGGAAACAACAGGCTCTGGTCTATCTTAGTAATAATAATCTTTGATTTGGCCTCCCTTGACAAAAAAAGTATAACAAATTAGCCAATCAGTGTTGAGCTAAACTGAGCGAGTTTAACAGTGAATGGTCCTGGTGAAGAAAAAGCAGTGTCAAGGGAAGCCAGCTTGGATTTGGGGTCTCTCCTATCAAATCGCGTTGAGAGGATATGTCATTAACAGAAACAACTTGAATTGTTGCATCTCGTTGTGTTCTTGTCCTCTGGTGGCTAGCTAAAATTGGACTAAATTAGCCATGGATGGAGGTAGGGAGTTGGACTTGTGGTTTTACTTATTTTTTCGTACTGGCCAGTGATTAATATGTTGATTCTGATCCAACCATTAATTCATACATTGCCATTGTTGTGCCCCTGGTCTGAGAGGATGTTAGTTCAATATGTACATTAACTAGATGTAGAAGGCTAATGTTAACTAGCAAACGTTGCCGATGAATGGAAGTTAGACGAGCGAGCAAGCATTTTGGCCAGGTAATTTAGGACAACAAAAAGTCAAAGCGTGTACGGTATGACAGAGTGATAGACTGTTCCTTCAACATGAAAGAGAGGAGGATGCATAGGCGTTTCTCTAACCGAGGTAAAGACCATTTCAACTTGGATATTTGCGCTTTCAAACCACTTGAGCCACAGACTCCAAATAAGTGTCATGATGTTGGAAAAATTGTGCACAACATTGCAGAGGTATTATTTTCACGATTTGGGCATTAATTCGCTTTCCAAAGCTAATAAACATGTGGAAATGTGAGCAACATTTTGTATTCCTAATTGAATTAGTTAGGGAGCGTAAACAAAGTACAAACTTTTTATACATTCAAATTTCAATAGCTCCTTGATCATGTGACCTACTTGACTCAAACAAGGTTCAGGATGTCCACTGACTACCCTTCTATATTGCACACCCTTTGGTTTGCCCATTTTCTTCTCACACGTTATTACATACATTTTTTAAACTTTCCAATATCAATAGCTCCTTGGTCATGTGACCTACTGACTTCAAACAAGGTTCAGAATGTACACTCAGTGGGCCTACACATTGCACACCCTTTATTTTGTCAATTTTCATCTCACACGTTTTTACATGCATTTTTCAAAATGTCAAATTTCAATAGCTCCTTAGTTATGTGACCTAATGACTTCAAACAAGTTGCAGAATGTACACTGACTAACCTTATATATTGCACACCCTTTAGTTTGTCCATTTTCATCTCACTCGATTTTACATGAATTTTTCATGTGACCTACTGGACTCAAACAAACTTCGGAATGTCACGGACTTGCCTTATACATTGCACACTCTTTGTGTACTGTAAAATCACACAGTGTAACATATACATTTTTCATCGTTTTAAATTTCAATAGCTCCTTGGTCATGTCAATTACACACCTAAGAAGTGTGCCGTGGATATACACCCATATTGCATAACCTCTAGTCATGTATCCTCTATATTGTTGTACATTAATATTAGTTTGACAATTAGGGGGTTCAGTCCAGTGTTGTGTTTACCCTTTTCTTTAATATTTATCTACAATAATTGGTAGTTCTAAGTACTTATTTTCCCTGTTTTCGATTTTTCCACAGTATTTAACAGCGGTACACAATAGGAGAGAGACAGATAATATCTCCTTTCGTCGTTAATATCAACCATAAAGGAAAAGGGCAAAGTACGAGAGTCATGTTATTAATTGTCCAAAGCAGGGATGGAGAGTGAGCTAGTAAGGTAGGCTGCAGTGGGTTTGCTGGGCAATACATATACTGAACATGTAACCACAGTAATGGTGGCCAGACAATCAATGAATAAAAATTTAATTTTGTCAAATTAAACAGAAATTGTAGACCTTTAATCTTTTCCAACATGTCAACAGACACGTTACTTCAAATAAGTGCAAAACATTTCAGTGTAAACTTTCTCTTTATCCCTGGTTGATGTACATTCAGAGCCTCTTCAGTGTGGATGGGGTATAGCATACATTTTCAACAACAAAGACAGCACTTCCAGTTTGTGTTCTTCACTCTGAACTCTTTTGTCTTCATTTCTAGGCACAGCACATGGAACCACCGTTGGCATGCAAAACATTCAATCTAAAACAAAACAAAGCGTAACACGTTATAAATAATATCAAATATCAATGCAGTATGACGAATTAGCCATCCATTGTGTTATACCATAAATTGTCTTACATGCCGTCAGTGTTGTCAAAAGATTATATACATGTTAAATAAAGTTACTAACCCAGTCAGTCTTTGGGCCACATCCAGGTTCTTTATCAGTGGCACACATGAAGCAGTTGTTGGCTTTGTTGAACTCTGAAATCATAGACATGAACTGAACATATGGCTGTCCCTCACAACTACATGAAAATAAAGAATTGACATTTACTTTGAATTAAATGTCATTACATACCAGACAGTTTTAGTATACCCTTAGCCATTTCTTTTCGCAGTTGCTCCATGTGTTTTTGTGAAGGTTCTATATCAATTTGGGAGGGGATGTTGGCGAAGTTCTGTGCAACTTCCTTGGCCATCTACACCAAAAAATAAAATAGAGTTTTTAACCTAATTGTCACATAACAGCTAATCATTCATTATTGAAAATATAACTATCGAACCTGCATTACAAAGACCCAGCAGCTGAAGGTGTCCTGCTGCATGGTGTGAGATATTTCCCCTCCTTTCCACTTTATGTCCACCCAGTCATCTTTTCCGTGGCAGGATTTTCTCATGTTGAAGTATTCTCTTTTTTTATGTAAACATAATGGAATTCTGATTAATTATCGGCAAATGAATACACAGGCAAAAACTGTATGCTGATTTCCTTATCACTATAATCTAATAGAGGTAATTTCCTTTATGCCCCATTCTACACACAGCCTAAATTATAGGCACTGAACCATTTACAGGACAATAATAAAAGTAGCATATAGGATCCAACCCTATCACAGAGTGAATAAATGTAGAGCGTTTGTAGACTTTAAGAAAAAAATATTAAATGACAGATTCATCAGTACGTGCTTAAAGTCATATCACAAAGATCACAGATGACAGTTTAAAAAAAAATATATATATATATATTTCAACTTTATTTAACCATTTAGGCTAGTTGAGAACAAGTTCTCATTTGCAACTGCAACCTGGCCAAGAATAAAGCAAAGCAGTTCGACACATACAACAACACAGTTACACATGGAATAAACAAACATACAATCAATAATACAGTAGGAAAAAGTCTATATACAGTGTGTGCAAATGAGGTAAGATAAGGGAGGCAAGGGAATAAATTGGCCATGGTGGCGAAGTGATTACAATATGCCAATTAAACACTGGAGTGATTGATGTGCAGAAGTAGAGATACTGGGGTGCAAAGGAGCAAGATAAATAAATAAATACAGTATGGGGATGAGGTAGTTGGATGGGCTATTTACAGATGGGCTATGTACAGGTGCAGTGATCTGTGAGCTGCTCTGACAGCTGGTGCTTAAAGCTAGTGAGGGAGATATGAGTCTCCAGCTTCAGTGATTTTTGCAGTTCGTTCCAGTCATTGGCAGCAGAGAACTGGAAGGAAAGGCGGCCAAAGGAGGAATTGGCTTTGGGGGTGACTAGTGAGATATACCTGCTGGAGCGTGTGCTACGGGTGGGTGCTGCTATGGTGACCAGTGAGCTGAGAAAAGGCGGGGCTTTACCAAGCAGAGACTTGTAGATGACCTGGAGCCAGTGGGTTTGGCGACGAGTATGAAGCGAGGGCCAGCCAACGAGAGTGTAAAGGTCGCAATGGTGGGTAGTATATGGGGCTTTGGTGACAAAACAGATGGCACTGTGATAGACTGCATCCAATTTGTTGAGTAGAGTGTTGGAGGCAATTTTGTAAATGACATCGCCGAAGTCGAGGATCGGTAGGATGGTCAGTTTTATGAGGGTATGTTTGGCAGCATGAGTGAAGGATGCTTTGTTGCGAAATAGGAAGCCGATGCTAGATTTAATTTTGGATTGGAGATGCTTAATGTGAGTCTGGAAGGAGAGTTTACAGTCTAACCAGACACCTAGGTATTTGTAGTTGTCCACATATTCTAAGTCAGTGATGCTGGACGGGTGGGCAGGTGCTGGCAGTGATCAGTTGAAGAGCATACATTTAGTTTTACTTGCATTTAAGAGCAGTTGGAGGCAACGGAAGGAGAGTTGTATGGCATTGAAGCTCGTCTGGTTAGTTAACACAGTGTCCAATGAAGGGCCAGAGGTATACAGAATGGTGTCGTCTGCATAGAGGTGGATCAGAGAATCACCAGCAGCAAGAGCAACATCATTGATGTATACAGAGAAGAGAGTAGGCCTGAGAATTGAACCCAGTGGCACACCCATAGAGACTGCCAGAGGTCCAGACAACAGGCCCTCCGATTTGACACACTGAACTCTATCAGAGAAGTAGTTGGTGAACCAGGCGAGGCAGTCATTTGAGAAACCAAGGCTGTTTAGTCTGCCGATAAGAATGTGGTGATTGACAGAGTCGAAAGCCTTGGCCAGGTCGATGAATACGGCTGCACAGTAATGTCTCTTATCGATGGCGGTTATGATATCGTTTAGGACCTTGAGCGTGGCTGAGGTGCACCCATGACCAGCTCTGAAACCAGATTGCATAGCGGAGAAAGTACGGTGGGATTCGAAATGGTCGGTAATCTGTTTGTTGGCTTTCGAAGACCTTAGAAAGGCAGGGTAGGATAGACATAGGTCTGTAGCAGTTTGGGTCTAGAGTGTCTTCCCCTTTGAAGAGGGGGATGATCGCGGCAGCTTTCCAATCTTTGGGAATCTTTGACAATACGAAAGAGAGGTTGAACAGGCTAGTAATAGGGGTTGCAACAACTTCGGCAGATAATTTTAGAAAGAGAGGGTCCAGATTGTCTAGCCCGGCTGATTTGTATGGGTCCAGATTTTGCCGCTTTTTCAGAACATCAGCTATCTGGATTTGGGTGAAGGAGAAATGGGGGAGGCTTGGGCGAGTTACTGTGGGGGGTGCCGGGCAGTTGACCGGGGTAGGGGTAGCCAGGTGGAAAGCATGGCCAGCCGTAGAAAAATGCTTATTGAAATTCTCAATTATAGTGGATTTATCGGTGGTGACAGTGTTTCCTAGCCTCCGTGCAGTGGGCAGCTGGGAGGAGGTGCTCTTATTCTCCATGGACTTTACAGTGTCCCAGAACTTTTTTGAGTTTGTGCTACAGGATGCAAATTTCTGTTTGAAAAAACTAGCCTTAGCTTTCCTAACTGCCTGTGTATATTGGTTCCTAACTTCCCTGAAAAGTTGCATATCGCGGGGGCTATTCGATGCTAATGCAGTACACCACAGGATGTTTTTGTGCTGGTCAAGGGCAGTCAGGTCTTGAGTGAACCAATGGCTATATCTGTTCCTGGTTCTACATTTTTTGAATGGAGCATGCTTATTTAAGATGGTGAGGAAGGCACTTTCAAAGAATAACCAGGCATCCTCTACTGACGGGATGAGGTTAATATCATTCCAGGATACCCCAGCCAGGTCGATTAGAAAGGCCTGCTCGCTGAAGTGTTTTAGGGAGCGTTTGACAGTGATGAGGGGTGGTCGTTTGACCGCAGACCCAATACGGATGCAGGCAAGGAGACAGTGCCCATCAAGTCTATGACAATAGAGAATGAATTGTAAGCATCAAAGTGTGTTAAAGTGTGTTTGTCAAAATAATATCTGAAAATGTTAGTTGATGAACATAATACTTCTATTTACAATAGCAATTTATGATAATGCAGTTGAGGAATATTCCATGTACCAACACTACATGTAGGGTGGACATAGGACACATACAGTATACACATACATAGAGGAATTTTTCAGATATGATTTTACCACTCATAATTCAGAATGGATATGATAATGGGCCAGCACAGGACGTAATACACCCTTACAACAATCTACTTTTTGATCTTCTTGACTTCTTATCTGGTAAACTGCTACTGTGTGTCAAGAAAAGAGCCCCAATTAGGGGTTAGTGTACTCCAGTAAAAAAGGTCTGGTTTAGATTAAAAACGTTTGCCCTGTGTCCCCGTTCATGAGAGATTAGTCAGTGGTAGAATTGAGTTGGCACTTTATTGGCCCAAACACCCACAGACCCACAGAGTTGAGGTTACTCATGGACAGTAATTAGTAAAAAAAAAAAAGTTTTGCATTGTGTCTTCTAACTATCAAAGAATAGGATCCAAAGTGTTAGGACATATTTGTTCCTATAAATACAAATGAGGATGTCTCTCCTCATACCTCCAGACTGCCAGACTGTGTAAAAACTTTATGATGGGGCCGGCAACTGAGTTCCCATTGACTAATCACCACGGAGACCAATCAGGAGAGAATACATACAGGTCAAGGTTGCCAATTGAAAGTCAAGGGGTGTGTCTGTGCCTTTTGGATTACTCTCTCTTTACAGAGAACCCCTGTGGTTCAAGTCAAGAGCTACCCTTCCCTTTTCAGTCTGCTCTGCGCATGTCTGAAAGTGACAGAGCCAGCAGCCAAGAGAGTTTTTCACAGTATGTCATAAAAAATGATTACACTTATGAATGTATGTAAAATGCTAATATGTATTAGATCCAGTACAATGGAATAACTATTTAATGATTTATTTTATTTTTATTTCACCTTTATTTAACCAGGTAGTGTATAGTCCACTGACTATATAAGGGTAGTCAATGGACATTCTGAACCTTGTTTAAAGTCAGTAGGTCACATGACCAAGGAGCTATTGAAATTTTAAAGTTTGAAAAATGCATGTAAAAACGTGTGAGATGAAAATGGACAAACTGAAGAGTGTGCAATGTGTAGGCCCACTGAGTTTACATTCTGAACCTTGTTTGAAGTCAGTAGGTCATATGACCAAAGAGCTATTGAAATTCAAAAATGTAAATAAATCATTTAAAATAGTGCGAGATGTAAATCGACAAACAGTGTGTCTATGCCATCGGATTAGCTACAATCAGTTTTGAAAGTTTTAGGAGTAATGGTTAAAGAGCTATTGACATTTTTAAAATTAGATTTGTCACTATGTTGACGGTCCCTAACTGCTGTTGGTGGACGTAAGGAAAACTACAGGTGAATATCCAACCTGAAACTGTCTTTACAGTTTAGTAGGGTGAGTCAACATATTTTTCTACTTGTACGAACTCACACACGCAAACATAAATCAGAACCATGGAAAGCCACATCATATTTAGCTTATGTTGATTGGACTACATTGTTTTTGGTATCTTTTAGTTGTCACTGACCATAGCCCAGCTCAGCTAATCCCTACCATTGTGACGCAGAGTTGTCATAATGCTTCAGCAAATGTACATTACACCAGGGGCGTTGGCAGACACAATGTAAGTAACCTAATTTATGTCCCTCTAACTGTCCTGAATGCCTCTGCTGATCCTACAGCAATAGTATGCAGTAATCATGTGCCTATAACCAGATTTATACTGTTATCACTGAGGCGGTGTGCCCTAGGAGGAAGTTCATTGTGTGCAGTTCACCCTGCACTAACATAAATAGCATGAGCATATCTACTTCTGCTAAGCTTCCCAGTAAAGCAATACAAACAAGTAAGCATCCCAGAAGAAAAGTGCTCAAAATAGCCCACGTTAACATATGAAACAAGGTTCATGAAATCAATAATTTGCCAGTAACAGATGACATTCATATTCTGACTATCTCTGAAACCCAATAAGATAATATCAGAAATGCCAGTGGTGGATGTGTTGCTGTTTATATTCAGAACCACATCCCTGTAAAGCTTAGAGAGGCTATCATGTTAAATACTGTTGAAGTAATATGGCTACAGGTTCATCTGCCTCACCTAAAGTCCATTCTGGTGTGAAACTGCTATATACCACCAAGAGCTAACAGTCTGTATCTGGATAACATGGGTGAAATGCCTGATGTATGTGACATCAACAGAGAGGTATATTTTCTGGATGATTTCAATATTGACTGGCTTTCATCAAGCTGCCCACTCAAGAAAAAGTTTCAAATTGTAACCAGTCAACCTACCAGTGTAGTTACAAACAGCACAGGAATGAAATCATCAACATGTATTGATCACATCTTTTCTAATCCTGCAGAGATTTGCTTGAAAGCAGTATCCAGATCCATCGGATGTAGTGATCACAATATAGTAGCCATATCTAGGAAAACCCCAGTTTCAAAGGCTGGGCCTAATATAGTCTATAAGAGGTCATACAATACGTTTTGTAGTGATTCCTATGTTGTTGATGTAAAGAATATTTGTTGGTCCGTGGTGTCTAATGAGGAACATTATTCCAGTTACTAATAAGCATGCACCTATTAAGAAAATGACTGTAAAACTGTTAAATCCCTGTGGATTGATGAGGAATTGAAAAATTGTATGGTTGAGAGGGATGAGGAAAAAGGAATGGCAAATAAGTCTGGCTGCACAACCGATTGGCAAACGTATTGCAAGTTGAGAAATCATGTGACTAAACTGAATAGAAGGAAGAAGAAACTACAAAATGAAACAAAGATAAATGACAAAGAATGATAGTAAAAATCTTTGGAGCACCTTAAATGAAATTGAGAAAAAAGCAATCTCTGCTCTATCTTTCATTTAATCAGATGGCTCATTCATCACAAAAGCAACTGATATTGCCAACTACTTTAATGATTTTTTTCATTGGCAAGATTAGCAAACTTAGGCATGACATAACAGCAACAAACGCTGACACTACACAACCAAGTATATCTGACCAAATTATGAAAGACAAGCATTGTAATTTTGAATTCCATAAAGTGAGTGTGGAAGAGGTGAAAAAATGATTGTTGTCTATCAAAAATGACAAGCCACCGGGGTCTGACAACTTGGATGGAAAATTACTGATGATAATAGCGGACGATGTTGCCATTCCTATTTGCCATATTTTCAATTTAAGCCTACTAGAAAGTGTGTCCCCAGGCTTGGAGGGAAGCAAAAGTTATTCCGCTACCTAAGAATAGTAAAGCCCCTTTACTGGCTCAAATAGCCGACCAATCAGCCTGTTACCAACCCTTAGTAAACTTTTAGAAAAAATTGTGTTTGACCAAATACAATGCTATTTCACAGTAAACAAATTGACATCAAATGTTCAGAATGCTTATAGGGAAGGACATTCAACATGCACAGCACTTACAGAAATAACAGATGATTGGCTGAGAGAAATTGATGATAAAAATTGTGGGGGCTGTTTTCCCCAGGGCAGCTGTCTAGGCCCATTACTTTTTTCAATCTTTACTAATGACATGCCACTGGCTGAGTAAAGCCAGTGTGTCTATGTATGCAACATCCGCATACATGTCCGCTACTACAGCGACTGAAATGATTGCAACACTTAACAAAGAGTTGCAGTTAGTTTCAGAGTGGGTGGCAAGGAATAAGTTAGTCGTAAATATTTCTAAAACTAAAAGCATTGTATTTGGGACAAATCTTTCAATAAACCCTAAACCTCAACTAAATCTTGGAATAAATAATGTGGAAATTTAGAAAGTTGAGGTGACTAAACTGCATGGAGTAAGTCTGGATTGTAAACTGTCATGGTCAAAACATATTGATACAACAGTAGCTAAGATTAGTGAGAAGTCTGTCTGCTTGGCTTCCCCAATGATTTTACACACGGACCTCTACTGATTGTAACTTGTTGCTCTCCCTTCAATTGCTACATTGTTTCAGTTTTAGAGCAGAGCCAGTTGCATGTTGGAGAATCCAGGACTAGTCCTAGAACTAGAACAGCAATGTCCACACAATGAAATGGCAAATCTGAAGGAGATCCCAGGATGTCAAAGTTTGGTTACGGTGCTCAGACTTCAGAACATGTAATCAAAACAACCTTTACCTTGGTTGCTTACCCTCAAGGTTCAAGAGGGGCCAATTACAACAAGGTGTAGGGACTTTGGGGCTCATTTATCAATCATGCGTAGGCACAATGATTTCCTGTGTGGGATCATTTCCACGCACAGTGTGAGATTTTTTTGCTTGAGTGTGCGTAACTTTACACACAGCCATCACAATGCGTAATTATCCACAGTGCCAAGTGGTGGAATAAGGTAACTGCTTGTCAAGCCTGTAATGGGGAAAATATACACTTTTTATACAAAAGTATATGGATACCCTTACAAATGAGTCGATATGACTATTTCAGTCACACCCATTGCTGACAGGTGTAAAAAAATTGAGCACACAGCTATGCAATCTCCATAGACAAACATTGGCAATAGAATGGCCTTACTGAAGAGCTCAGGGACTTTCAACATGGCACCATCATAGGATGCCACCTTTCCAACAAGTGAGTTTGTCAAATTTCTGTCCTGCTAGGGCTGCCCCGGTCAATTGTAAGTGCTGTTATTGGGAAGTGGAAACGTCTAGGATCAACAAAGTGGTAGGCCACACAATCTGACAGAACGGGACCGCTGAAGCACGGAGCGTGTAAAAATTGTCTGTCTTCGGTTGCAACATTCACTACCAAGTTCCAAACTGCCTCTGGAAGCAATGTCATCGTCAGTATAATAACTGTTCATAGGGAGCGTCATGAAATGGGTTTCCATGGCCAAGTATCACACAAGCTTAAGATCCCCATGCGTAATGTCAAGCGTTGGCTGAAGTGGTGTAAAGCTTGCCGCCATTGGACTCTGGCGCAGTGGAAACGCGTTCTCCGGAGTGATGTATCACTCGTCACCATCTGGCAGTCCGACAGACGAATCTGGGTTTGGCGGAGGCCAGGAGAATGACACCTGCTCGACTGCATAGTGCCAACTGTAAAGTTTGGTGGAGGAGGAATAATGGTCTGGGGCTGTTTTTCATGGTTCGGGCTAGGCCCCTTAGTTTCAGTGAAGGGGAATCGTAACAGTGACATTCTTGACGATTCTGTGCTTCCAACTTTGTGGAAACAGTTTGGGGAAGGCCCTTTCCTGTTTCAGCATAACAATGCCCCCGTAAACAAAGGTCCACACAATGTTTTGTCGAGATCGGTGTGGAAGAACTTGACTGAACTGCAGAGAGCCCTGACATCAACCCCATAGAACACCTTTGGGATGAATTGGAACGCCAACTGCGTGCCAGGCCTAATTGTCCAATATCAGTGCCCAACCTCACAAATGCTATTGTGGCTGAATGGAAGCAAGTCCCCGCAGAAATGTTCCAACATCTAGTGGAAAGCCTTCCCAGAAGAGTGGAGGCTGTTATAGCAGCAAAGGGGGGACCAACTCCATTTTAAAGCCTATGATTTTGGAATGAGATCTTCGAAGAGCAGGTGTCCAAATATTTAGTGTAGTGTATGTTGAAATTGTGTGAGTAATAATTCAAGCATTGTATTTCCATTGTTAATTCATGCAACATACACTACCGTTCAAAAGTTTGGGGTCACTTAGAAATGTCCTTGTTTTTCATGAAAACATAAACTCAGCAAAAAAAAAAAGTCCTCTCACTGTCAACTGCGTTTATTTTCAGCAAACTTAACATGTATAAATATTTGTATGAACATAACAAGATTCAACAACAGACATATAAACTGAACAAGTTCCACAGACATGTGACTAACAGAAATTAAATAAATGTGTCCCTGAACAAAGGGGGGGTCAAAATAAAAAGTAACAGTCAGTATCTGGTGTGGTCACCAGCTGCATTAAGTACTGCAGTGCATATCCTCCTCATGGACTGCACCAGATTTGCCTGTTCTTGCTTTGAAATGTTACCCCACTCTTCCACCAAGGCACCTGCAAGTTCCCAGACGTTTCTGGGGGGAATGGCCCTAGCCCTCACCCTCCGATCCAACAGGTCCCAGACGTGCTCAATGGGATTGAGATCCGGGCTCTTCACTGGCCATGGCAGAACACTGACATTCCTGTCTTGCAGGAAATCACACACAGAACGAGTAGTATGGCTGGTGGCATATGTCAGGATGAGCCTGCAGGAAGGGTACCACATGAGGGAGGAGGATGTCTTCCCTGTAACGCACAGCGTTGAGATTGCCTACAATGACAGCAACCTCAGTCCGATGATGCTGTGACACATCGCCCCAGACCATGACGGACCCTCCATCTCCAAATCGATCCTGCTCCAAAGTACAGGCCTCGGTGTAACTCTCATTCCTTCGAAGATAAACGCGAATCCGACCATCACCCCTGGTGAGACAAAACCGCGACTCATCAGTGAAGAGCACTTTTTGCCAGTCCTGTCTGGTCCAGCGACGGTGGGTTTGTGCCCATAGGCAATGTTGTTGCCGGTGATGTCTGGTGAGGACTTGCCTTACAACATGCCTACAAGCCCTCAGTCCAGCCTCTCTCAGCCTATTGCGGACAGTCTGAGCACTGATGGAGGGATTGTGCGTTCCTGGTGTAACTCGGGCAGTTGTTGTTACCATCATGTACCTGTCCCGCAGGTGTGATGTTCGGATGTATCGATCCTGTGCAGGTGTTGTTACACGGGGTCTGCCACTGCGAGGACGATCAGCTGTCTGCCCTGTCTCCCTGTAGCGCTGTCTTAGGCATCTCACAGTACGAACATTACAATTTATTGCCCTTGCCTCATCTGCAGTCCTCATGCCTCCTTGCAGCATGCCTAAGGCACGTTCACACAGATGAGCAGGGACCCTGGGCATCTTTCAATTGGTGTTTTTCATAGTCAGTAGAAAGGCCTCTTTAGTGGCCTAAGTTTTCATAACTGTGACCTTAATTGCCTACCGTCTGTAAGCTGTTAGTGTCTTAACGACCGTTCCACAGGTGCATGTTCTTTAATTGTTTATGGTTCATTGAACAAGCATGGGAAACAGTGTTTAAACCCTTCAGAATGAAGATCTGTGAAGTTATTTGGATTTTGAAGAATTCTTTTTGAAAGACAGGGTCCTGAAAAAAGGACGTTTCTTTTTTTGCTGAGTTTACATGAAATTACTTGCAAAATGAATAGGAAATATAGTCAAGACATTGACAAGGTTATAAATAATGATTTTTAATTGAAATAATAATTGTGTCCTTCAAAGATTGTTTTCGTCAAAAAATCCTCCATTTGCAGCAATTACAGCCTTGCAGACCTTTCACATACTAGTTGTCAATTTGTTGAGGCAATCTGAAGATATTTCACCCCATGCTTCCTGAAGCACCTCCCACAAATTGGATTGGCTTGATGGGCACTTGTTACGTATCATACGGTCAAGCTGCTCCCACAACAGCTCAATAGGGTTGAAATCTGGTGTCTGTGCTGGCCAATCCATTATAGACAGAATACCAGCTGACTGCTTCTTCCTTAAATAGTTCTTGCATAGTTTGGAGCTGTGCTTTGGGTCATTGTCCTGTTGTAGGAGGAAATTGGCTCCAATTAAGCGCCGTCCACAGGGTATGGCATCGCGTTGCAAAATGGAGTGATAGCCTTCCTTCTTCAAGATCCCTTTTACCCTGTACAAATCTCCAACTTTACCACCACCAAAGCACCCCCAGACCATCACATTGCCTCCACCATGCTTGAAAGATGGCGTCAAGCACTACTCCAGCATCTTTTCATTTTTTCTGCGTCTCACGAATGTTCTTCTTTGTGGTCCGAACACCTCAAACTTAGATTCGTCTGTCCATAACACTTTTTCTTTGCAACTCTGCCTAGAAGGTCAGTATCCCAGAGTCGCCTCTTCACTGTTGACGTTGACACTGCTGTTTTGTGGGTACTATTTAATGAAGCTGCCAGTTGAGGACTTGTGAGGCATCTGTTTCTCAAACTAGACACTCTATTGTACTTGTCCTCTTGCTCAGTTGTGCACCGGGGCCTCCCACTCCTCTTTCTATTCTGGTGAAAGCCAGTTTGCGCTATTCTGTGAAGGGAGTAGTACACAGCATTGTACGAGATCTTCAGTTTCTTGGCAATTTCTCGCATGGAATAGCCTTCATTTCTCAGTACAAGAATAGAATGACGAGTTGCAGAAGAAAGTTCTTTGTTTCTGACCATTTTGAGCCTGTAATCGAACCCACCAAATGCTGATGCTCCAGACACTCAACTAGTCTAAAGAAGGCCAGTTGTATTGCTTCTTTAAATCAGAACAACAGTTTTCATCTGTGTTAACATAATTGCAAAAGGGTTTTCTAATGATCAATTTGGATTAGCTAACACAACGTGCCATTGGAACACAGGAGTGATGGTTGCTGATAATGGGCCTCTGTACGCCTATGTAGATATTCCATAAAAAATCATAAATTTCCAGCTACAATAGTCATTTACAACATTAACAATGTCTACATTGTATTTCTGATCAATTTGATGTTATTTTAATGGAATTTCTAAGTGACCCCAAACTTTTGAACGGTAGTGCTATATAATTTCACCACATCAGTGCATTTGTTATGATAATAATTCATATAAAGTAAAGTATTTTGTTAAAGTAGAGGTACTTGTGAAACCATTGTTGAAATACTATAAAAGACTGAGATAATGGGAAATCGAATGAAAGATGTCTGATCTTGCTCTGTTTGAAGATATTGTACACGCTGCATTTCTCATAGAGCACGATTTTAGAGACAGGTGGGACTTTATCTGCAGAAAGTACAGTTGGTTTTGGGAAACGATATCTGATGAGCCGATTTTTGAGAGGATTTAAGACCTACTTTAAAAAGGCAAACGCATGCCATTCCAGTGCCCAAACAAGCACTTATTAGTTGGAGTTTGCCGATCTGCATGTCACAGTCCTCCACGAGCATAACACGAATTTCGTATTATTCTGTACGAAAATCCGAGACACTCCATTTAGTATGATATAATTACATTTAATTTGGTATGTATTCATTTGTGGATGTCCATCATCCCCATTTCATATGATATGTTACGAATTACAATTCGTATTAATATGTTATGAATTTGCAAAACATACAATATGTAACAAATTTGCAAAAGTACAATATATTACGAATTTGCAAAATGTTTGATATGTTATGAATTCTAGCTAGGTGGCTAGATTTAGCTAGCTGGCTAATGTTAGCTAGGCTAGGGGTTAGGATTAAGGTAAGGGTTAAGTGTAGGAGTTAGGGTTATCTAAAAAGGGTTAGGGGAAGTGTTAGCTAACATGCTAAGGAGTTAAATGTAAATGTAAAAAGTATACTGAACAAAAATATGAACGCAACATGCAACAATGTCAACGATTTTACTGAGTTACAGTTCATATAAGGAAATCAGTCAATTGAAATACATTTATTAGGTCCTAATCTATGGATTTCAAATGACTGGCCAGGGGCACAGCCACCCATTGGGGAGCTCGGCCCAGCCACTCAGAATTTGTTTTTCCCCACAAAAGGGCTTTATGACAAACATAAATACTCCTCAGTTTCATCAGCTGTCCCGGTGTCTGGTCTCAGATGATCCCGCAGGTGAAGAAGCCGGATGTGGAGGTCCTGGGCTGGCGTGGTTTTATGTGGTCTGCGGTTTTGAGGCCGGTTGGACGTACTGCCAAATTCTCTAAAACGACGTTGGAAGCAGTTTATGGTAGAGAAATGAACGTTAAATGATCTGGCAACAACTCTGGTGGACATTCCTGCAGTCAGCATGCCAATTGCATGCTCCCTCAAAATGTAGACATCGGTGGCATTGTGTTGTGTGACAAAACTGCACATTTAAGAGTGGCCTTTTATTCTACCCAGCACAAGCTACACCTGTGTAATGATCACGCTGTTTAATCAGCTTCTTGATATGCGACACCTGTCAGGTGGATGGATTATCTTGGCAAAGGAGAAATGCTCAACTAACAGTGATGTAAACAAATTTGTGAACAAAATATTCTGGGATCTTTTATTTCAGCTAATGAAACCTGGGACCAACACTTTAACTGTTGGATTTTATATTTTTGTTCAGTATAGTAAGTAGTTGAGAAGTTGCTAATTAGCTAAAGTTGTCTGTGATGGGATTCGAGCTCACAACCTTTGGGTTGCTAGACGTTCGCGTGATATGCCCATCCAATCCACCCTATAATTAACCATACCAAACGTAAATATCATACTAATTTTAGTGTCCCGGATTTACATTTACTATGTTATGTCTAGTCTATGAGGCCAGGCTGCAACAAGCCAATGTTTTGGAAGCAATCATCAGCAAAACTAACAGTAACACAGGCTATAATTTCCATACAACACAACAATGGGTTAAAGTCATGACATTTTTTTGTTGCCATGATGCCATCAATGGGTTCCCAAACACAAACGGAGCAACAGAAGGCACATCGCCATAAAATCACCATCCCAAAACGATTTCAAACTATGTGAACAGAAAAGGCTTCCACTCTTTATGTGTAGGTGATACGTTATGTGATGCTCAAAAGCTGAATGTGGTAGCAAGGTGGCCAGGTGGAACGCACAACTAGTTAGTTCATTCTTTAGAACAGCAATGTTGGCCTATATGCCTACAGGAGGAAGCTGTTGTGTATTACGTTTGCAATCGCAACAAATAATCTGCTCAGACCCCAACCAAGGAGCATCAAAAGTCGTGCTATAAATTCTCTGACAACACAAAGATTCCTTGATGCCCTTCCAGACTCCTTCTGCCTACCCAAGGACGTCAGAGGACAAAAATCAGTTAACCACCTAACTGAGGAACTCAATGTAACCTTGCGCAATACCCTAGATGCAGTTGCACCCCTAAAAACKAAAAACATTTSTCATARGAAACTAGCTCCCTGGTATACAGAAAATACCCGAGCTCTGAAGCAAGCTTCCAGAAAATTGGAACGGAAATGGCGCCACACCAAACTGGAAGTCTTCCGACTAGCTTGGAAAGACAGTACCGTGCAGTATCGAAGAGTCCTCACTGCTGCTCGATCATCCTATTTTTCCAACTTAATTGAGGAAAATAAGAACAATCCAAAATGTATTTTTGATACTGTCGCAAAGCTAACTAAAAAGCAGCATTCCCCAAGTGAGGGTTGCTTTAATTTCAGCAGTAATAAATTCATGAACTTCTTTGAGGAAAAGATCATGATCATTAGAAAGCAAATTACGGACTCCTCTTTAAATCTGGTATTCCTCCAAAGCTTAGCTGTCCTGAGTCTGCACAACTCTGCCAGGACCTAGGATCAAGAGAGACACTTAAGTGTTTTAGTACTATATCTCTTGACACAATGATGAAAATAATCATGGCCTCTAAACCTTCAAGCTGCATACTGGACCCTATTCCAACTAAACTACTTAAAGAGCTGCTTCATGTGCTTGGCCCTCCTATGTTGAACATAATAAACGGCTCTCTATCCACCGGATGTGTACCAAACTCACTAAAAGTGGCAGTAATAAAGCCTCTCTTGAAAAAGCCAAACCTTGACCCAGAAAATATAAAAAACTATCGGCCTATATCGAATCTTGCATTCCTCTCAAAATGTTTTGAAAAAGCTGTTGCGCAGCAACTCACTGCCTTCCTGAAGACAAACAATGTATACGAAATGCTTCAGTCTGGTTTTAGACCCCATCATAGCACTGAGACTACACTTGTGAAGGTGGTAAATGACCTTTTAATGGCGTCAGACCGAGGGTCTGTATCTGTCCTCGTGCTTGTCATGTTTTGTCTTTGATCATCATGTCTTGTCCCTGTGCTTCCCTCTGCTGGTCTTATTAGGTTCTTTCCCTCTTTCTATCCCTCTCTCTCCGCCCCCCTCTCTCCCTCTCTCGCTCTCTCTCTCTATCGTTCCGTTCCTGCTCCCAGCTGTTTCTCCAATTCTCTAACGACCTCAATTTACTCTTTCACACCTGTCCCTATTTTGCCCTCTGATTAGAGTCCCTATTTCTCCCTCTGTTTTCCGCTTCTGTCTTGTCGGATTCTTGTTTGATGTTTGCTGTTCTGTGTCCTTGTTCCGCCCTGTCGTGTTTTTGCCTTCTTCAGATGCTGCGTGTGAGCAGGTGTCTATGTCAGCTACGGCCTGTGCCTTCCTGAAGCGACCTGCAGTCTGTGGTCGCGTCTCCAGTCGTTCCTCTCTACTGACGAGAGGATTTCAGTTTCTGTTTTGGGATTTACCTTTGATAATATCCAGGAGAATCATTGTTTGTTTAATACTGGAATAAAGACTCTGTTTCTATTACGTCGCTTTTGGGTCCTCATTCACCAGCATAACAGAAGAATCCGACCAAGATGGACCCAGCGACTATGGATTCTCTCAACACTGCCGTCGAGTTCCAGGGAGCAATGTCGGCAGACACGAGCAGGAATTGTTTGCTGCTCGTCATGCCGTTGAGACCCTGGCCGCTCAGGTCTCCGATCTCTCTGGACAGTTTCAGAGTCTTCGTCTCGTGCCACCAGCTACTTCCTGGTCTTCCGAGTCTCCGGAACCTAGGGTTAATAACCCACCATGTTACTCTGGGCAGCCCACTGAGTGTCGCTCCTTTCTCACCCAGTGTGATTTGTGTTCTCTCTCCAGCCCAACACGTACTCAAGAGAGAGAGCTGGATCGTTACGTCATATCACTCCTTACTGGTCGGGCTCGGGAGTGGGGCACAGCTATCTGGGAGGCAAGGGCTGAGTGTTCTAAGATTATCAGAACTTTAAAGAGGAGATGATACGGGTTTTTGATCGTTCAGTTTTTGGGAAGGAGGCTTCCAGGCCCTGGCTTCCCTATGTCAAGGTGATCGATCCATAACGGATTACTCTATAGAGTTTCGCACTCTTGCTGCCTCCAGTGACTGGAACGAGCCGGCGTTGCTTCGCTCGTTTTCTGGAGGGACTCCACGCTGAGGTTAAGGATGAGATTCTCTCCCGGGAGGTTCCTTCCAGCGTGGACTCTTTGATTGCACTCGCCATCCGCATAGAACGACGGGTAGATCTTCGTCACCGAGCTCGTGGAAGAGAGCTCCGCGTTAACGGTGTTTCCCCTCTCCGCTTCTCAACCATCTCCTCCACCGGCTCAGAGACTGAGCCCATGCAGCTGGAGGTATTCGCATCTCGACTAAGGAGAGGGAACGGAGATTCACCAACCGCCTTTGCCTCTATTGCGGTTCTGCTGGACATTTTGTCATGTCATGTCCAGTAAAAGCCAGAGCTCATCAGTAAGCGGAGGCTACTGGTGAGCGCTACTACTCAAGTCTCTCCATCAAGATCCTGTACTACCTTGTCGGTCCATCACGCTGGACCGGTTCGGCTGCTTCCTGCAGTGCCTTGATAGACTCTGGGGCTGAGGTTGTTTTTTATGGACGAAGCATGGGCTCGGAAACATGAGATTCCTCTCAGACAGTTAGGGAAGCCCACGCCCATGTTCGCCTTAGATGGTAGTCTTCTCCCCAGTATCAGATGTGAGACACTACCTTTAACCCTCACAGTATCTGGTAACCACAGTGAGACCATTTCCTTTTTGATTTTTCGTTCACCTTTTACACCTGTTGTTTTGGGTCATCCCTGGCTAGTATGTCATAATCCTTCTATTAATTGGTCTAGTAATTCTATCCTATCCTGGAACGTTTCTTGTCATGTGAAGTGTTTAATGTCTGCTATTCCTCCTGTTTCTTCTGTCCCCTCTACTCAGGAGGAACCTGGTGATTTGACAGGAGTGCCGGAGGAATATCATGATCTGCGCACGGTCTTCAGTCGGTCCAGAGCCAACTCTCTTCCTCCTCACCGGTCGTATGATTGTTGTATTGATCTCCTTCCGGGGACCACTCCCCTCGGGGTAGACTATACTCTCTGTCGGCTCCCGAACGTAAGGCTCTCGAGGATTATCTGTCTGTTTCTCTCGACGCCGGTACCGTGGTGCCTTCTCCTCTCTCCGCCGGAGCGGGGTTTCTTTTGTTTAAGAAGAAGGACGGTACTCTGCGTGCGCCCTGCGTGGATTATCGAGGGCTGAATGACATAACGGTTAAGAATCGTTATCCGCTTCCCCTTATGTCGTCAGCCTTCGAGATTCTGCAGGGAGCCAGGTTCTTTACTAAGTTGGACCTTCGCAACGCTTACCATCTCGTGCGCATCAGAGAGGGGACGAGTGGAAAACGGCGTTTAACACTCCGTTAGGGCATTTTGAATACCGGGTTCTGCCGTTCGGTCTCGCTAATGCTCCAGCTGTCTTTCAGGCATTAGTTAATGATGTACTGAGAGACATGCTGAACATCTTTGTTTTCGTTACCTTGGGATATCCTGATTTTTTCACCGTCTCTCGAGATTCATGTTCAGCACGTTCGACGTGTACTCCAGCGCCTTTTAGAGAATTGTCTCTACGTGAAGGCTGAGAAGTGCGCCTTTCATGTCTCCTCTGTCACATTTCTCGTTCTGTTATTTTCCGCTGAAGGCATTCAGATGGATCCCGCTAGGTCCAGGCTGTCAGCGATTGCCCGTCCCTAAGTCACGTGTCGAGTTGCAGCGCTTTCTCGGTTTCGCTAATTTCTATCGGCGTTTCATTCGTAATTTCGGTCAAGTGCTGCCCCTCTCACAGCTCTGACTTCTGTCAAGACTTGCTTTAAGTGGTCCGGTTCCGCCCGACGGGAGCTTTTTGATGCTACCTCTCCTCAGAAGCGTTTTACATCCGCCCCTATCCTTGTTACTTCTGACGTCACTAAACAATTCATTGTCGAGGTTGACGCTTCAGAGGTGGCGTGGGAGCCATTCTGTCCCAGCGCTTCCATTCTGACGATAAGGTCCATCCTTTGAGTGTGCGCCTATGACCTGTTATTGTTCTCTCCAGGGTTCTCTTATGGGTCCAGGCCTGTCGCCTCAAAGAACAACGAGGGACGGTTCCCGCGCCCCCATGCCATGTCCACACTGTCGGCCGCCATTTTCGCCGGACACGCAAACTATGATGTGGGTAAGCCCTGGCCGCGAACTGCTCGCCATCCTATGGCTAAAGGCGGATGGCCGAGCAGTTCAGCGTTTTACGCCATACAGCACATCAGTGAATGTGCGTCTCTCGAGCAAGTGGTTGTTGGAGCGGACAGACGGGACCGATGTAGAAAGTAACGCGCCGCTATAGGTATGCGACTCTTTATTCGGTAGCTGAATCTTGGATAAGAAGCGGCTGGGACGATAGCGAATTCCGTCTCCCTAGCGCCACCAGCCGACTTAATGCTCTGACGCTGTCAAACGAACCTCGGTTGGGCCGTTGGGAGCTTATTATCTGCGATACTGTTTCGAGTGTTCTGTGTTTAGTCTCTCTAGACGTCAGGACGTACCACGGGAGAGATAGGTGGCAGGAGGAATGGATAAGCCAAGCGCTCTCTGTATCTGGACGCAGATCAAATTAAAGTCCCCGCTCCCTTGCTTTAGGGTTCTTCGTCTGAATCCGGGACCACTTAAATATGAACCAAGTGTATGCCCCCAGCAAAGAGGATGTCAGAGCGTCTTGCTGTAGAGAGGGACGTGGTTGATCGGCCTTGTTAACCTGTCTGGACCGGAATTGAGTGACTAGGACGGTATAGAGTCAAACGCCGAACTACGAAAATTAGCGAAACCGAGGGAAAGTCCCAGCTGCTGCACACGACTAGCGGTCGCCACACCGGTCTGCGGGCACGCACGTGCACTTGATGGCCTAGTAACTCATGTTTCGTGGGCCATCACTTCGTCCTCTTGACTACGCGCTCTGCCGTACGCCTTGTTCTTATGCAGTGAGCCGGGGCTGCAACATCGCCACTGCTCCAATGGTAATATGGCCCTGGCCTACTCTCCAGCCGGGGTTCGGAGTACAAGCTTATACGCAGTTCTAAATCTGGCGGCAACAAGGGTTTTGGGTGGGTCTCTAGCACTCAACGGCAGGAGCACGGGGAAAGGACAATTGAAAAGGCCCCGCACTATCCTTCCTCGCAGCGCCTTTTCACGTAGAGATCGATTCTCTAGACGGCATGTTGTTCCGCGAGTCCTTGGAAGGGACACGTCGCCGCGCCGAACGGCTGAGACCACTAAAGTCAGTGAAAATTCTGTCCAAAGCAGAATGCATCCCGTGGCGTTAATGGAAAAAATGAGAATATTCGCCAAGGTTAACGCTAGACGACCCGGTAAACGACACTACAGACGCTTCCTCAGTTTACCTTCTCGACTCCAGCTGGTTCCTACAACATCGCCTTAGACTTTAATATTTACCTGGTTCTCATGCTCCATTCGATCTTAGCGAGGGAAGAACTGGTGTTCTACTAACGGTTTTCGAATAGGGATTACTTTCTCAAATGCCATAGGAAAAGACAGCCTTGGAGCCCCATGCGGAGCAGGAAGGAAATATATTCACTGATCACCGGCCAGAACCTCCGGTAAGTCTACAGGAAACTTGCCCTAATCGGTAGCTCGCTATGTATGAACGACGCGTACCGGCACACAATCATTCATGAGAAGTCAGTGTTCAGCCGTAATATCATTGGCCTCTTCCGTGCCCCCCTCTCTGATTGCCGCAACGAGATGGTAACGTTGCCGAAGGTCCAAACTTTAGGTAAAGAACCTGGCTCCCTGCAGAATCCCCGCGGAATGGTAGCAGGACTGACGACCCGAATACACCGTGGTGTAATACCAGGAGGCAGAGGCCATAAACGCCATTCTATTTCATCGTCACACAGTTTTGGAGTGGTTTATGCCTCGATTCAGCCCCCTCTGCGAGGTTAATCTAGTCGCAATATGAGTGTGGCGCAAGAGTATACGTTCCCCCTTCTCCGTTCATTGTCAACAATCAAGGAAAAAACCCCGCTCCCGGCCGGGATCAATTGCAGAGTTATTCAAAGTACGGCCCACACGCATCCTGAGTAAACGAGCGTCCCAGAGCAAAGGAGGAGGACCAAACATGAAACCAGTACGTACATCTCTTCGGTAGACGCCACTCCATCTACGTTTTTCACTCCTTCGGGGAGCCCCCCGACACTGAGAGTTATAAGATCCATACCCCCCGAGAGGGATGGTGGTCTCGCTCTCCCCGGTACAGAGGATCAATAAAGAATCATTTCACTACGACCGGTGAGTGCGAAGGATATACGAGAGTTTGGAGGCTTCTGGACCCGACTTTGAAGAACCTGGGGACGCAGATCAGTGAATATCTTCCCTCGCGGCACTCTGTCCAAATCACCCAGGGTTCACTCGCCTGAGTAGAGGGGAAACAGGCTAGAGAAGTATCCAAGGAAGGCGAAATAGAGCACGACCAATCACTAACCTACTCCGAACCATGACAAGAAACACTGTTCCAGGAATAGGATGTAAAATCTTCTATCCTGAGGAAGACCAAATTTAACATAGAAGGCATTAGACCTACTTAAACCAGGGGATGAACCACAAAACAACAGGTGTAAAGAAGGTGAACGGAAAAATCAAAAAACGGAAAATGGGTCTCCACTGTTGGTTACCAGAATACTGTTTTGGGGGCTATCTCCGTTTCAGAGTAGTCTTGGGTACCAGCTCCTCTGTTCTCGTCCCAGCTTGCCGAGTCCAGCGTTCCCTCCGCTCAGGCTTTTGTCCAACGTTGTGAGCGCACCTGGAGGAGGGTCAGGTCTGCACTTTGCCGTTACAGGGCGCAGACTGTGAGAGCCGCCAATAAACGTAGGATTAAGAGTCCTAGGTATTGTGCGCGGTCAGAGAGTGTGGCTTTCCACTCGTAACCTTCCCCTTACGACAGCTTCTCGCAAGTTGACTCCGCGGTTCATTGTCCGTTCCGTGTCTCTCAGGTCGTCATCCTGTCGCTGTGCGACTGCTTCTTCCGCGACATCTTCGTCGCGTCCACCCTGTCTTCCATGTCTCCTGTGTCAAGCCTTTTCTTCGCGCCCCCGTTCGTCTTCCCCTCCCCCCCCGTCCTTGTCGAGGGGCGCACCTATTTACAAGGTACGGAAGATCATGGACATGCGTTCTCGGGGACGTGGTCACCAGTACTTAGTGGATTGGGAGGTTACGGTCCTGAGAGAGGGAGTTGGGTTCCATCTCGGGACGTGCTGGACCGTTCGTTGATTGATGATTTCTTCGTTTGCCGCAGGGTTCCTCCTCGAGTGCGCCAGGAGGCGCTCGGTGAGTGGGGGGGTACTGTCATGTTTTGTCTTTGATATCATCTGTCTTGTCCCTTGTGCTTCCCTCTGCTGGTCTTATTAGGTTCTTTCCCTCTTTCTATCCTCTCTCTCCCCATCCCTCTCTCCCTCTCTCGCTCTCTCTCTCTCTATCGTTCCGTTCCTGCTCCAGCTGTTTCTCATTCTCCTAACGACCTCATTTACTCTTTCACACCTGTCCCCTATTTTGCCCTCTGATTAGAGTCCTATTTCTCCCTCTGTTTTCCGCTTCTGTCCTTGTCGGATTCTTGTTTGATGTTTGCTGTTCTGTGTCCTTGTTCCGCCCTGTCGTGTTTTTGCCTTCTTCAGATCTGCGTGTGAGCAGGTGTCTATGTCAGCTACGGCCTGTGCCTTCCTGAAGCGACCCTGCAGTCTGTGGTCGCGTCTCCAGTCGTTCCTTCTACTGACGAGAGGATTTCAGTTTCCTGTTTTGGGATTTACCTTTGATAATATCCAGGAGAATCATTGTTTGTTTAATACTGGAATAAAGACTCTGTTTCTATTACGTCGCTTTTGGGTCCTCATTCACCAGCATAACAGTGCTACTAGACCTTAGTGCTGCCTTTGATACCATCGATCACCACATTCTTTTGGAGAGATTGGAAACCCAAATTGGTCGTACACGGACAAGTTCTGGCCTGGTTTAGATCTTATCTGTCGGAAAGATATAAGTTTGTTCTCTGTGAATGGTTTGTCCTCTGACAAATCTACTGTACATTTCGGTGTTCCTCAAGGTTCCGTTTTGAGGACCACTATTGTTTTCACTATATATTTTACCCTCTTGGGGATGTCATTCGAAAACATATATTAACTTTCACTGCTATGCGGATGACACACAGCTGTACATTTCAATGAAACACGGTGAAGCCCCAAAAATTGCCCTCGCTAGAAGCCTGTGTTTCAGATATAAGGAAGTGGATGGCTGAAAACATTCTACTTTTAAACTCGGACAAAACAGAGATGCTTGTTCTAGGTCCCAAGAAACAAAGAGATCTTCTGTTGAATCTGACAATAAATCTTGATGGTTGTGAGGTCGTCTCAAATAAAACTGTGAAGGACCTCGGCGTTACTCTGGACCCTGATCTCTTTTTTGACGAACATATCAAGACTGTTTCAAGGACAGCTTTTTTCCATCTACGTAACATTGCAAAAATCCGAATTTGTCTGTCCAAAAATGATGCAGAAAGATTAATCCATGCTTTTGTTACTTCTAGGTTAGACT
Organism: Salvelinus sp. IW2-2015; assembly: GCF_002910315.2. Classification (NCBI taxonomy): domain Eukaryota; kingdom Metazoa; phylum Chordata; class Actinopteri; order Salmoniformes; family Salmonidae; genus Salvelinus; species Salvelinus sp. IW2-2015. The sequence continues at coordinate 15,856,410 of NC_036849.1, forward strand.
ACTGCAATGTTCTACTTTCCGGCTACTCGGATAAAGCACTAAATAAACTTCAGTTAGTGCTAAATACGGCTGCTAGAAATCCTGACTAGAACCAAAAAATGTGATCATATTACTCCAGTGCTAGCCTCCCTACACTGGCTGCCTGTTAAAGCAAGAGCTGATTTCAAGGTTTTACTGTTAACCTACAAAGCGTTACATGGGCTTGCTCCTACCTATCTTTCCGATTTGGTCCTGCCGTACATACCTGTACCTACACGTACGCTACAGTCACAAGACGCAGGCCTCCTAATTGTCCCTAGAATTTCTAAGCTAAAGCTGGAGGCAGGGCTTTCTCTATAGATCTCAATTTTTATGGAATGGTCTGCCTACCCATGTGAGAGACGCAGACTCGGTCTCAAACTTTAAGTCTTTACTGAAGACTTATCTCTTCAGTGGGTCATATGATTGAGTGTAGTCTGGCCCAGGAGTGTGAAGGTGAACGGAAAGGCTCTGGAGCAACAGAACCGCCCTTGCTGTCTCTGCCTGGCCGGTTCCCTCTCTCCACTGGGGTTTCTCTGCCTCTAAAACTATTACAGGGGCTGAGTCACTGGCTTACTGGTGCTCTTTCATGCCGTCCCTAGGAGGGGTGCATCACTTGAGTGGGTTGAGTCACTGACGTGATCTTCATGTCTGGGTTGGCGCCCCCCCCCCCCCCCCCCCCCCCTTGGTTTGTGCCGTGGCGGAGATCTTTTGTGGCTATACTCGGCCTTGTCTCAGGATGGTAAGTTGGTGGTTGAAGATATCCCTCTAGTTGTGTGGGGGCTGTGCTTTGGCAAAGTGGGTGGGGTATATCCTTCCTGTTTGGCCCTGTCCGGGGTATCATCGAATGGGGCCACAGTGTCTCCTGACCTCTCCTGTCTCAGCCTCCAGTATTTATGCTGCAGTAGTTTATGTGTCGGGGGCTAGGGTCAGTTTGTTATATCTGGAGTACTTCTCCTGTCTTATCCGGTGTCCTGTGTGAATTTAAGTATGCTCTCTCTAATTCTCTCTCTCTTTCTTTTCTCTCTCTCGGAGGACCTGAGCCCTAGGACCATGCGTCAGGACTACCTGGCATGATGACTCCTTGCTGTCCCAGTCCACCTGGCCGTGCTGCTGCTCCAGTTTCAACTGTTCTGCCTGCGGCTATGGAACCCTGACCTGTTCACCGGATGTGCTACCTGTCCCAGACCTGCTGTTTTCAATGCTCTAGAGACGCAGGAGCGGTAGAGATACTCTTAATGATCGGCTATGAAAAGCCAACTGACATTTACTCCTGAGGTGCTGACTTGCTGCACCCTCGACAACTACTGTGATTATTATTATTTGACCAATGCCTGGTCATTTATGAACATTTGAACATCTTGGCCATGTTCTGTTATAATCTCCACCCGGCACAGCCAGAAGAGGACTGGCCACCCCTCATAGCCTGGTTCCTCTCTAGGTTTTTTCCTAGGTTTTGGCCTTTCTAGGGAGTTCTTCCTAACCACCGTGCTTCTACACCTGCATTGCTTGCTGTTTGGGGTTTTAGGCTGGGTTTCTGTACAGCACTTTGAGATATCAGCTGATGTACGAAGGGCTATATAAATAAATTTGATTTGATTTGTATGCAAGGCTTATTGGTGAGTGTTGCTTACTCATTTGAAGTATATTTTCCATTGCTAAAGCAACTTGAGTTATCCTAATGGTCCTTTTTTATTTTTACTGGTCAAGCCACAACTGAGCGAGCCAAATAAAACATTTTGGTTGTACTCAATCTCTGACGCTAGCACCTCTATTTCAGTCTCGTAAAGTTTTTTTTCTTAACTATTTTGGATTGTGCCCTTGTATATCATGGTACCGGGATGATTTTGACAATATTTGGTTAATTAGGGGCGTTTCGAAATGAAAACTGCCATGGTTGTGCACTAGCACTGAGGCTGAAAAGAGAGAGACAAGATGGCAGTCAGGGGAACCCATTGAGGGCGGTAAAAAGTCGGAAATTGAACATGATGAGAGTGAGGATGAATTAACTGCGGTGTCAGGTGCGGTGAAGATCACAGAGTTTGAGCCTCTTCCTAATGGTAATAAAGATGTTTTTTTGCCCAGTGTGTGAGATTCTTTGGAGAGAATGGATCCTTGCCTTATGGCTGATCCACATGTGATGTCAGGTTGGATGGAGAAGAGGTTGGTGAAAGTGACTGTAAGGGGAATTGTGTAGATTTTTTGTGTGTTTCTGCCATCCAGAGGGAGTATGCGCTTCGCACCACATGACTGGAGACAAGAACTGTGATTTGCTTTCCTCTCAGGAGCATGGTGCCATTGAAAGGAGTGATACCTGGAGTGGCGTTAAGTGTTGACAAGGACCGACTGAAGTTGAAGATTCCCGGTGTCTGAAACAGAGAAGACACTGCCTGTACTACTGAGTTTGAATGTTTTTACCAGATCAAGTCAAGTTAGGATGGGTCAGTTATCCCAGGAGAGCTTTTGTTGTCATGTGGCAGTAGGGTGCAGGAGGGAGATTCCTAGATGTGAGAAGTATGCAGGAGGATATGAGACAAAGGAATGTGTAGTATCAGTGGAAAAAGTTGTGTGTGTAAACTGTATGAGTACTCATGGTGCTGAAGATCAGAGGTGTCCGGTGAGAGAAAAGCAGGTTGAGGTTGCCAGGATCAGAGTAGTGCATAAGGTGTCGTATGCTGAGGCAGTGAAGAGAGTAGTAGAGGAAGATGGTTCCATGGCCATGGTTGTCAACTGTACCGCAGGAATGGAACGTAAATCACAGAGGATGGATGTTGTGGTGGCAGCTGTAGAAAAGTACCTGGTGTACGAGATTGTAACTCTTCTGCAGTACAATCTGTTTTGAACAATGGTGTCCCATCCTCCCAGGCTGATGGCCTGGTGTAGGATCAGATAGGGCCAATGTAGTGGAGTAGTGATGAGGTTTTAATGGGTGTAGGGTTAGTTGGTAAGGCAATTTTTTCACAAAGTGTAATTAATTCATACTACAGAATAGTAGGCTGATACACAGCCAATACAGTAGGTGGCGGCATGCACCTATAATATTTGTTTGCCGACCGCCATAATACCAAAGAAGAAGAGGCTGAGCACAATTGGTATTTATCTATTATTTTCTCCTACCGGCGTGTGTAAGACACTGATAGGATTGTTTGATAAATCATACTTTTTCTATGCTTTGACCATTTTAAATTCAGTTCTTAAGTAGTGTTTTAGAATAGTTTCCATGCAATATTGATAAATGAGGCCAGGTAATAGGGCATATGAAAGCCACAACTGTACTATGAAACAATATGACCATCCACCAGCACCCTCAAACAAGGCTGTAGCAGAGAGGAAGAGCGACTGAGGCTAGTAGCATAGCATCTCTCTCATCAAATATTTAAAAAAGGATTACAATAATGAGATGTATCCACCAATCAAAAGAAAGGGTAGGCGGGAGCTAGACAGCCCGTAGTGCCGCTTTGTGGACAACAACTCCCATTGTTAGGGCAGAGAGAGACATGTATCTTCTTGTCAGTATATCCATAATCTTTGTCTGTGGTATTGTTTCTCAGTATTTTCAGGTCAGAGGTTGAAGAACCCTAGCTTGGTGGAACCAGCCTAATCTCTTCATTCACCATTCTATTTCCCTTCAAATAGAATGGTGAATGAACAGTGAACACCCTACTGTAGCCTATCTAGAGACCAAGTTGAAAGGACTGGTGGTGTTTTTCACTGGAGCCTCCAGTGGTATAGGGGAGGAGCTGGCTTACCAACTAGCTGGATGTGGGTCTCGTCTGATTCTATCAGCCCGCTGTGTGGATGAGTTGGATCGGGTGAAACGTCACTGTTTGGGTGAGTGAGAAGGTTCTGCAGTCTAATGAAGGCCACACATGCTCTTGCACACCATTGCTTGATTAAACCCTCTTAGACCTTACTCCCCCCTATCTGAGATATCTACTGCAGCTCTCATTCTCCACATACAATACCTGTTCTGCCAGTCTCATTCTGTTAAAGGTCCCCAAAGCACACACATCCCTGGGTTGCTCCTCTTTTCAGTTCGCTGCAGCTAGCGACTGGAACGAGCTGCAACAAACACTCAAACTGGACAGTTTTATCTCAATCTCTTCGTTCAAAGACTCAATCATGGACACTCTAACTGACAGTTGTGGCTGCTTTGTATGATGTATTGTTGTCTCTACCATCTTGACCTTTGTGTTGTTGACTTTGGCCAATAATGTTTGTACCATGTTTTTGTGTTGCTACCATGTTGTTGTCATGTTGTGTTGCTACCATGCTGTGTTGTTATGTTTTGCTGTTATGTTGTTGTCTTAGGTCTCTCTTTATGTAGTGTTGTGTCTCTCTTGTTGTGATGTCTGTTTTGTTCTATATTTATATTGTATTTATTTATTTATTTTAATCTCAGGCCCCCGTCCCCGCAGGAGGCCTTTTGTCTTTTGGTAAGCCGTCATTGTAAATAAGAATTTGTTCTTAACTGACTTGCCTAGTTAAATAAAGGTTAAATAAAATAAATCAAGAAAATTAACTTTACTCTTAAGAATGAAACATTTCATAGTCTACCACTTCAATACATTCACAGTAGTAATTGTGATTTTATACACCTAGCCCCTCAATTCCTGAGCAGTTAACAACATTTGAAATGTTTCTTCCCCAAGAGCGCTCCAATTTACAAGAGAAGCATATTCTTGTACTTCCACTTGATTTGCTGGAGAGGCAAAAACTAAAACTGTTATCCAGCAATTTGGCAATTTATAGCTCTCCCTTATCACTCTTTATTTCAGTGGGATTTTAAGTAAGCTTAATTCAACTCAATTTAGTGTCTGACAATTTCCAATTGATTAACCACTCAATCAAGGTTTAAGAAGTAACCAGGCATTAGTCATGTAGGACATAGTTTCTTAGCATTTACTTAATAGTCTGGCCAGACTGGCCTTACTTATTTAAAAGACAAGACATTGTATTCAATGCACATGCTCAACATGAAAATGGAATTCAAGGCTAAGTCCAGTACAGCTCAGTCTTATTAGATGTGTTGTCTTATTCTAAGGGCTCTATATTACAAAGCCTAACGCAATGGTAAATCTTAGTGCTGGAGGTGATATAGGTTTGGGGGTGTGTCAGAAATATTTGTGCTATTTTCACAACCAGAATTATGTGCTCCATGGCTAAATATGTGGTTGCTTTAATCCGTGTATTTAGTATTTTATGTATTGTGTTGTCATCAATTCCAATTAGAATATTAGTCCATTATAGCCTACAGAAACAAAATAACAAAATATAGGATATCCCATATTTGCTAAATATGTTGAACATGTTTGCAGTCCACATTGTTCTAATTAAATGCATGGCTTCAATATGGAAATATATTCTTACATAGCATTTACACTGACATAAGCCTACAGTAGGCCTAAAATGCATTATGTCTGAGCCATAGACCAAACGGTGTCAATAATCAAGATTAAATTCACTATTCATAAGATCTAAAAAGACACTGAATAATTCTAATCAAAGTCTAATACAACAAAACAACTTATTTTAAAGTAATCTAAATACAGTTACAGGCACCATAATTGCTCCCCGGGGGCGTGTAATATTAGGCCTAAGACAACATAGACTATGGAGGGTTTTTGCACACATCCAAACTTTTCACAGGAGCTTGAAAAAGATCCAATATAAAGAGAAAGTGTTAATGTCTACTTTAGCAATGTGTGTGTGGTATACAGTGCATTCGGGAAGTATTCAGACCACTTCCCTTTTCCACATTTTATTACTTTATTTACAGCCTTATTCTAAAATTGATTTTAAAAAATCCTTATCAATCTAAGTACAAAACCCCATAATGACGAAGCAAAAACAGGCTTTCAGAAATTTTTGAAAATGTATTAAAAATAAAAAACATACCTTATTCACATAAGTATTCAGACCCTTTGCTATGAGACTCGAAATTGAGCTCAGGTGCATCCTGTTTCCATGGATCATCCTTGAGATGTTTCTATAACTTGATTGGAGTCCATCTGTGGTAAATGCAATTGATTGGACATGATTTGGAAATGCACACACCTGTCTATGTAAGGTCCCACAGTTGACAGTGCATGTCAGAGCAAAAACCAAGCCATGAGGTTGAAGGAATTGTCCGTAGAGCTCCGAGACAGGATTGTGTCAAAGTACAGATCTGGGAAAGGGTACCAAAACATTTCTGCAGGATTGAAGGTCCCCAAGAACACAGTGGCCGCCATCATTCTTAAATGGATGAAGTTTGGAACCGCCAAGACTTCCTAGAGCTGGCCTCCCAGCCAAACTGGGCAATCGGGAGAAGGGCCTTGGTCAGGGAGGTGACCAAGAACCCGATGGTCATTCTGACAGAGCTCCAGAAGGACAGCCATCTCTGCAGCGCTCCACCAATTAGGCCTTTATGGTAGAGTGGCCAGACGGAAACCACTCCTCAGTAAAAGGCACATGGAGCCCGCTTGGAGTTTGCCAAAAGCATCTAAAGGACTCTGACCATGGGAAACAAGATTCTCTGGTCTGATGAAACCAGGCTTTGGCCTGAATGCCAAGCGCCACATCTGGAGGAAACCTGGCACCATCCCTACGGTGATGCATGGTGGTGGCAGCATCATGCTGTGGGGATGTTTTTCAGTGGCAGGGACTGGGAAACTAGTCAGAATCGAGGGAAAGGTGAACGGAGCAAAGTACAGAGAGATCCTTCATTAAATCCTGCTCCAGAGCGCTCAGGATGTTAGGGACACACACAATCACTGCACCAGATCAGATGTTGCTAATGTGTGCTTATACAGGTTCAGGAGTAATGCTGGGAAAGGTACTTTCTTGTATACTGGAGCCTCAGAGTGGACCACAATGGAATAAGTCCCAGACTTTATTGTGTGTTATCTTCTATGATTTTACTCATGTGTATGTATGGATTTTTCAAGTTTTATGTGTGCTTGTTTTTTTTTTTAATGGTCGAATTAATAAACTAAACTATTATATTTTGCCTATTCCACCACTTGTAGGATGCATACTGGGATTTTAATATAGCCGAGGAAAAGGTTATCCGGACACACTGTGGACACGGTAGACACATTTAAAGTGTAAGTGTAAACGAATGACACGTTAAAGTAAGTGTAGACGAATGACACGTTCAGAATTCCGTGATCAGAACTCTAATCAGAATACTAAAGCTGCATGAACTGTCAAGTCTAGACACGGCCTATATGTTGCCCATGTATCTGATGCTGTCTGGCCAGAAATAGTATGACATGCCATAATAATTTGGTCCTGACAGCATCAGATACATGGTGTACACATACTGAGAAAGAGAGGCGCTGTTTAGCTCCCTTGGATGATTTAACTGAGATTTAGGCATCTTTCTTGGTCAAATAAATTCTCAATATTTCAGTTGCTCTGACTGAAATTGGCATATTGGTGCATGTTTTTAAGGACACACCTCAAATATTTCCATCCCTCCCACCACAAAGCAAGCAAGCTGATGTTAGATGGGTAAAATGCCGAACCTGGCGTAAGGGGTGGAAAATGCTAGTGCGCCAGTTTTTACATGACAAAATTGCAAAGAAATGTGCGTTTGACACTTGCGGCTCCTTAGCACCAGCCGAAAATAGACTGTGTTTTCTTATTCTCTTATTCTGGGTGTGTTTTTTTTGTGTTATACCCATGACAGTATTTGAATATCCTACCTGTGTATAATGAATACATTTAATTAATTCCTTAAAAAAGAAAAAAGATAATTGGTGATATGAGTCATGACTCATCCCATCTGTCTACGCTGGCTTGCTTTGTTCCTATCTCCCTCTCTATGCCCATTCAGATTGACATCCTGATTAACAATGGTGGCCGCAGCCAGCATTCTCTGTCCCTGGAGACCAGTGTAGATGTGTACCAGGTCCTGATGGAACACAACTTCCTGGGCACAGTGTCATTCACCAAGCAGGTGTTGCCCCACATGATGCAGCGAGGCTCATGCAGTGTAGTGACTGTAAGCAGCACCCCTGGCAACTGTGATACTCTACCAGTTAACATGCTCTTCGAGTGAGCTCAATCATGGGCTGCACCATCTAGACACATACATTGAGTGAGACATGAGATAATAATCACTTCTGTCCACAGGGCTTCTTCAATTATCTTTGCCCAGAGTTGACTTCCCAAGGATACTCATCAGCACAGTATGTCCAGGGCCTGTACTGTCACAGATAGCCCAGAACACTTTCACAGAGGAAGTGTGAAAGATGGGTTTCACTGCAAATTTGTGAGAATTCATTAAAAGGTTTAACTCGCATATTACATTTTTGCTGAATTCATACTGAATGTTTGATTGACATTGGACACATTACAATTGCATCACAAATGTTGTTCTTGTCAAGATGTCACAGACACACATTCATTGGAAAGCCAATGGTCCTTCAAATAATTGTCATTCAGGTGACCATGCATTTTTGTGAAAGTGTTAATTTAATTAACATGAATTTACTTCTCATCCCTTTCCTATCTAAGGCCATTCTCACTGCTGGGGACCAACAACACAAGATGTCTACTAGTCGTTGTGTGTGTCTCATCCTGGTGGGTATAACCAATGGCGCCAAGGAGATGTGTATCGCCTGGTAGACTGTTAATCAAATCAAATTTATTTATATAGCCCTTCTTACATCAGCTGATATCTCAAAGTGCTGTACAGAAACCCAGCCTAAAACCCCAAACAGCAAGCAATGCAGGTGTAGAAGCACGGTGGCTAGGAAAAACTCCCTAGAAAGGCCAAAACCTAGGAAGAAACCTAGAGAGGAACCAGGCTGAGGGGTGGCCAGTCCTCTTCTGGCTGTGCCGGGTGGAGATTATAACAGAACATGGCCAAGATGTTCAAATGTTCATAAATGACCAGCATGGTCAAATAATAATAATCACAGTAGTTGTCGAGGGTGCAGCAAGTCAGCACCTCAGGAATAAATGTCAGTTGGCTTTTCATAGCCGATCATTAAGAGTATCTCTACCGCTCCTGCGGTCTCTAGAGAGTTGAAAACAGCAGGTCTGGGACAGGTAGCACGTCCGGTGAACAGGTCAGGGTTCCATAGCCGCAGGCAGAACAGTTGAAACTGGAGCAGCAGCACGGCCAGGTGGACTGGGGACAGCAAGGAGTCATCATGCCAGGTAGTCCTGACGCATGGTCCTAGGGCTCAGGTCCTCCGAGAGAGAGAGAGAAAGAGAGAATTAGAGAGAGCATACTTAAATTCACACAGGACACCGAATAAGACAGAAGTACTCCAGATATAACAAACTGACCCTAGCCCCCCGACACATAAACTACTGCAGCATAAATATGTTCTGCTGTTCAACTATGTGTGGCAGTATGCTCCCATCTGGGCCTGGTTCATCACTGATGTACTGGGCAGGAAGAGGGTGCAGAACTTCAAGGTTGGCCTGGTTTGTATTGGTTTATTGTAGGTCTCTCAACATGTCGATTAGAAATGTGGTTTTTGAGTCGCACACTATACATTTTTTGTCTTGCTTATAGAATGACTATAACTCAGAGCTCAATGTATTACACGGAGGACCAGCACTGACAGAATGGGTGAATCACACTAGGCATTGTTCATACATGGGCTTGCTGTCACATTTTCTAAGGTGTACCTTGCCTCTCCAAGCCATGGATAGGGGGACTCTGTGTGAACAGTCTGAAAATACTTGAGGAAAGCAGAGTGTGGCAGACACTATTTAGAGCTGTCTCTTAGCAGCTGGGGGGCTCAGCTGTTACTGACCTTGCTTCAGTGTGATAAAGAGAAGGGGGTGGGCACTACCCAGGGTATAGCAGTGAGCATGACTGCTTCCCAGCGGCACTAACTGACTTACTGACCACTACGTCTGGTGGCCTCTGCCAGACAGTGACAGCTGAGGGCCACGCAGAAAGGTCATGTTCTGACTGACCAGACATTTTAGTGTCAGGGTTTGGATGGACAATGTCACCCTTTGGTTCAGTTGTGTTGTAGAAATGCTCAAGACGGGTATGTCTAAGAATTATAAAAATATATATATTTCACCTTTATTTAACCAGGTAGGACAGTTGAGAACAAGTTCTCATTTACAACTGCGACCTGGCCAAGATAAAGCAAAGATAAGATGGAAAGAAAATGCACACTGTCAAACGTGTCATTAAACATTCCACAAAGGCAACTTAATTAACAAGTTTAGTGTGCAGATGCCATCTAATATTTTATCAAAAGCCTCAACTTGTTTCTTGATTGACAGTATCTTCCCAGGACATAAAACGCTGCGGCTATCTGCATTTAAAAATCTTTTTCTTTTTTAAATGAAGCACTCTCTTACAGGATGCAGACTCTGCTTACTTTACAAACCCCAAGACTTCCTGAAGAGGACTTCAATGATGTTGTTGCATTCCTAATGCTTGAGCTCCACATTGAAATGGGTTAATTGCCTCTTCTATTTTGGTGAAAGGAAAATATTTTAGGAAGCTTTAAAAGGCTGGCAGCGCTATTTACAAGGCAGAAGAATAGGGATGACGGAAAAATAATCTTAATTCTAATTAGTCCTAGATATTTTTTTGGAAGGTGAAGTATAATTAGGTAATGCACTAACCACAAATCTGTAATGAATGTCTATAGCACTGATAAATCTCCAGTAAACAGATCAGGTTTCTTTTGGGGGGAAAAAATCTATTTTATGTATGTACAATTACACACCATACACAAATCACAGTATACGAAAACAGTATATACAGGAGAACATGACAAATACAATTTTGTCTTCAACTGTAAACAAGTGAACTGTAAACAAAAGGATGGCATCAAAAATTACTAACCACATTAAAGACTGCAAAGTCCAACCCAAGGCACATCCTCGAAAAAGCGAATTCGTTGTCCCTTTTTGCCTTTGGGAGCATTACATAGCAGTATTTGAGGGAAAATATTTAAGATAAGTTCATCATGTAATTGGGAGCACTGTGTTGGCGGTCTTCTTCTGCGGAAGGTGGTTGTATCTGATCACTTTAAGTACAACGGATAAGTTGGATAAAAACAAACTACAAAAAACATTTGCAACTAAAGTTACAGTACAAAAAGAAAACATTTCATTGACAAGTGATAACTCTTTGCTCCAGAGTATGTGAATGATAATTCAGAACAAACGTATCCCTTGTAAATATAGATTTTTCCCAGAACACTCACATTTCATTGTTTGAACTAGTACCACACATTTGGTAATTCGTACAAGAAAAGTTACGTAAATATTTTGAACATAAGTATTGTGCTGTGAATGAAACCATTTGTTTGGATCTGCCTTATAGGTGCCCTCCTAGGATACCCTAGTGAAATAGGCGGGTTACACATACAGGCCACAACATAGGGCCTACCCAGTGATAAAGCTGGGCAAACCATAGACAGGGTGTTTATAGGGGGCCAGCAGAGGAGTCTGAAGGTCCCAGGGAGAGGACGAGGTTTGGGTGTTAGAAGCAGGGGAGGTGCAGTGGGACGGAGGAGTAGATGGGGTACCCCAGAGGGGGGTCGGCTGCCTGGACAGTGAGGTTTCTCAGCATGATGGGGTGGGCCTGGATGCTGTAGCGCTCCTCGTCGTCGTTGGTGGCGTAGAGCAGCTCCCAGGACAGGTTAGCCCACTGGCCACGCACCCCCTCCCCGTTCAGATGGCCTACCTGAACCAGCTGCTCCTGCAGGGACAGAACCCGCCCTGTGTAAGTGCCCTGTGGAGAGAGGAGACAAGCAGGTAGGGGTCACTTACTGTACTGACCACTGCCAAAGACAGGACCACTTAATACATACTACCAACAAAGACCAAGTTTATGGCTAATCCAAAGAACATGTGTTTGTTAGGTTACCATAGTGAGTTACTTAGTAACAAGAAAAACAGTGTGGTCAGTAAGGTTACCATGGTGAGGTCATGGCCCAGTGAGAAGAGGAAAGGTTTCTCCTGTAGGACACTGTCCTGCCAGCCTTTCTCAGCCACCAGGCCGATGTACCAGTCCCTCTCATACTCCTCCAGGGTGCTGAATAGCTCATCAAGACTCTCCATGGGCCCCAGACTCGCCTGATCAAACAGCAGCTTGAAACTGTACCTGAAAGCAAATAGATCAGGAGTTACAGGGACAAGCTTTGGATATAAACATTGAATATGTATAACACACATCCAGTTTGCAAGTTTTCGATTCTTTAAGTTGGGCACAAACTACACCCATGTTTCACCCCTGCCCTCTTTACCTGAAAGCCTTAAGTGCAAGCTGGTAAAGGTCTTTGTTTTCAGAGAGCCACTTCAGCCCCTCTGTCCAAGGCACGTCCCCACTGTACACCCTGTACACATAGCTGGGGCTGGTGAAGGCAGACTCTGCCCCCAGGGAGATGAGGCATGACAGTGCCACCTGGGCATGGAGGTCCCTCAGCCCCCCATCCTCCTTCAGGGCTTTGACCACATCCTCCGAAGCGTCGTCCTGAACGGCCAGCGCCAACCTTCCCAAAGTGAACCGAAACCACTCCTCAGGGAACAAAGGCCTGAGCTGCTGTAACCGGAATGGTAACAAGGGGGCTGTCCTCCACCCAGGGGGCAGGCTGAACAGCTCAGAGTGGGGGCAACTGAAGTTTTCATGGGCCAAGGTGCCGGAGGACTTTGTGGGGGGGACTTCAGGGTTCCTGCCTTTGTCCACAGCTGGCAGACCCAGACCCAAACCCAGAGGTTGCAAGGGCTGAAGGGCAGAGAGGGCCATGTTCTCAAACAGACTGTCCATCTCCACAGAGCCTGGCAGCGAGGGGCCTGTCTGGAGCACTGTGTGTCCCAGCTGGGCCTCCGTACTCACCAACGCCACTGTCCGCCTGGCCGGCTGAGGCCCAAACAGGTCATCCTCATCTGACCAGTCCCCAAAGGAGGTCAAACTGGAGCTGTCCCGTCTAAACTTGAGAGAGGAGATGTTGGACTCCACCATGATAGCCTCCGCAGGCTGGGTGACAGTCGATTGGCCAAGCTGGGAGGACTGGGACTTCCTGCCTCCGCCCTCTGTCCCCTCCTCAGTGCCCCAGGGGAATGCCTTTAGTCTCTGGACACAGTTCCTCAGCAGCAGCCACACCAGGGCCTTCAGGAAGTCATCCTGGAGCTTCCTCAAGTTGTCATGCGAGTCAATGATGCCCGAAAGCACATTGCGGGCGTCGGAGTAGACGCGCACAGGCAGGGCAGCACATGGGGTGAGGGCGTTACCCCAGTGCAGGTTTATCCCCTGGTTGAGGCCAAGCCGCTCAGGGCGCTCAAAGGCCCCCTCAAACACCTCATCCACCCTCCGAGCCTCCACCGTGTGGCACGAGGTCTCCTGCAGCTCCAGACCCTGAAACAAAACAACCGTCAAATCTGTTGTCTACACTGCCTGTTCACCCCAAATTAGTGATTCAAACAAATAACAACCATTTAAAGAACCACTACCTTGATGTTGACAGTACAGTAGCCATATCCTCGCTCTAAGATCATGATCCAAACCACACGGTCCTGGAAGCGACCCAGGAAATGGGAGCCAGGAGTCAGAGCACCTTACGAGGGGAGGAAAGAAAACAAGCTTAGGCCTATCAGCTTCTTCATACACTTACCCCCAGCCAAGCTTTTTGACAAGGCTGACTCTACTCATAGCATATTCTCATCACAGCCTTTGAGTGGTGTTAGATTTGGTCCCAGTCATCCCAGTGGTAATTTATTATTATAGGTCATGCAGTCAGAGAGATGATGTCCTCTGTGGTCTGGAGATGATAAAGCTTGGAGTCCATACAACATAGACGAGTGCCTCCTGGTCACACAGCCCTTTCATTTAGCATCAGTAGTGAGTCTCTCGGCTGACTCTGTGGATAACTTGGCTGCCGGATGAGCTGCAGGTTGATGCTTACCATTTCAGTTGTACAGGAAGGTCATGATACAGTTTAAACCGCCTGACTGCACAGAGATCTAAATATTGAATTCCTTCTCTGCCCTGGACTTTCCACTAGTCTCTAAATATTCATTCTTCTTATGTTTTTTGTGAAATGGTAGTGGCAGAGCGACGGTTGCTTTGTTTCAAGTTTGACTAGTGTTCTCATGGCTCAAGGATAATGTCATATCCCATAGCGACGTCTCGGAATAGTCAGACGCCGCCTCGTGATGGGAAGTGACACGCTGTGCGTTTTCCGCTCCCGCTCACTGATGCGCAGCCCCCAATGTCACAGAGGGGGCAAAGAAAAAAAGAGAACACTACACTCCAAACCCTCCTCTTTCTACTGTGTGTATCAAGACCCAACAAGCGCTTAGCCTAAATTATACATCACAGCTCAGGCACCCCCAGCTAGCCAAGAAAACAATAAGATGGAGTGATGACATCCCTGTAGCAGTTTGTCTCTTTTGAGTCGTCAATCCATAAATAATGAAGCTTGTACTTGCTGTTTTTTCCTTGCCCCCTTCCTGACAGAAAATAGAGCACTGAACAACATGTTTGAAGTGGCTCCAGTTAGGTTAAGAGTATTAAGAGTATTACGAGGTTAACGGTGTGGAAACATTGATGTAATTAACACAGATCAGAGTGATTTTCTTCAGATCACTTCACGGGAAGCACAACTGGATCCTGCAAGCTTGCATTATACCGGGCGGCTCTACTGAGCGACTCATCTGAAACCATAAGAGGCTCCCCCACCCAGCTATTTCATCTGCATACATTCCCTGTCCGGCTGATCTAAAAGTTCAGTGTCACTGTGATTGAGCACTATTAACACCTTGAGAACATACGCTCAACACATAATGTATATCAATATAATGATCTAGGCTTTGTACTGTGAAATGTATACTATCAGTAACATGGAAAATAGTTTACATTTCACAATAAAGCATAGATCATTTAATTGAGATACTGCGTTAGGTTTTTTCAGTTTACTCTTTTACCCTACTGTTGGGAAAAGGATTTTCCAACCACTAGCAGTAAGAACAGAACACCAACGTATGTCCGTTTTTTTCTTTTTTTGTGCAAAAAAAATGATAAAATCTTGGATAAGCTACATTATTTTCACACACACAAAGCCATGTCTAGAAATGATTAAACAGTTATATCAAAGCACTTTAACGGCACCAATGAATGGGAAAAACCTTCAAGAAGAAAAACAGACCGTGAGAAAGTAAGAGGGAGAAAACTAAAGAGTGAGACCCACTAACCAAGTGATCCCCTGGCAAAGGCGCTCCTCAGAGCACAGGCCAGGCTCCCACTCATCTGCTGGTAGTAGATGGAGTCTGGACAGGGGCAGGCGGTGCCCACGGGCCCAGGCCAACTGCGCTGAGGCCTGGGGAAGCCCACCAGAAAGATGGGCAGGGTGAAGAGGGGCAGCAAAGGAGCAGAGAGCATGGCTGACAGGACCACCACAGAGAGCAGCAGAGGACACAGGGAGGCGTTCAGGACCAGGAGGGTCCCGGCCGACTGGCGCCGCTGTTTCTTCTCTGTCCAGGAGGTCACCAGCACGGCCAGGGCAAACTTCAGCTTGGACAGGAACTGGAGCAGCCTATCACTCAGCAGGCCCACCTGGGTAGGGCAAAGAGGGATGTAAAGAGTGTGATTGAACCATGACTCAGTAGTACTGCTTTGATTTTATTTTCAGTGGAGAAAAACATTCTGGGGAAAACAACAACTAGACAATGAATCAATGACTTAAGCATGACAATGTTTAACCTGTGACCTTACTAAATGTCATGCCTAACTAGCTCTATGCCAGAAGTCATGGAATATGTTATTACTAGAAGGAGCTGGACCCCTGTGCCCACGCTGTCCCACCCAGGCAGTCTGGTGTCCCCTGCAGCCAGCCTCACTGACACCACCACCACCATCTGGAGCAGGGCATCTTCAGAGCTCTGCCACACCTGCACAACACAGAGACCCACGACTCAATCATCATGACCTAAATCATATTAATAACAGTCTGAGGATTAGGTTCTACATAAGAGAATCCATGTGTACCATTCTGAAGGCCCGGGTGAATCCCACGCTGAGAGAGGCTGTGTGGAGCTGCTGAACAGAGCCATCCAGAGCCAGGAAAGCAACCATTGCAAAGGGAGACACTGCAAAGTAAAACAAAGTTATAAGATGCATGTATAGTTTTACAGTAATGACAGGGCAAGCTCTATATTAAAAATATGAGCTCACCCAGATTGAGCAGCACCCTCCTGATAGCCCCAGCCACATGGAGACCCCTGCTCCGCTGCTTGAACACCCGGACATTGGCCATTCCTCTTGGGTACAGGGGGTTGAGGAACACTCCTCCAAAAACATAGGCTCCTTGGATCTCTCGGAGAGCCCAGCAGACGATGAAAAGGGTGATGAGGAGGTAACTGACAGCATCTTGAGAACCCCTGGCCAAGTTCTGGGTCTGGGAGGGACTGAGGAAGTGATGTAAGAGCCCTGCCTCAGTCATGGCCCCCAGCAGCAGCCCCAGGTAGAGCAGCAGCTCACTGCAGCCCAGCCGCCAGCCAAACCAGCTGGGAGGGGCAGGTGATGCCCCCCTACGCCATCCACTGTCACCACAGGCTCCCCTGGACCCTCCTCCACAATATGTCCCAAACTGGCTGAGATCCAAACTAAGCAGAAACCCCATGGCCATCGAGAAGAGGACTACACCCAAGGTGGACGGGATGAAGAAGGTACAAACAGTAACACATACAGACATGGCGAACATCCCCAGCAATCTGTAGGAAGGACAGAGAGCACACAGAGTCAGAGAAGAGCTGCTCAAGCTCAACCATGCCAAGGAAACAGGAATATGGTAAAGATCTCAGGGAACCTAATCAGTGGCAAGTATAATCAGATGTAACTACATGTTGACAAAGTAAATGTTGACAAAAACAACTGATGTAGCAAGGAAAATATACCTAAGGTTACTGGACATGGGAGAGCCGCCCAAACCGAACACCAGAGCCTGTTCCATGCCCCAAAGGAGGAGGGCGTCCAGTGGTGACAACATACCCAGCGCCCACAGCAGAGGTAGGACCAGGAACACCACATGAAGCACCTGACTGGTTAGCTGGAGCTCTGGCACTGGACCTGTAAATCTGGATACCAGCATGGGGAAAAAATCAAGATGCAAAGAGTCACAAAATGTCATGAATAATCTCTGAAAATGTATCCATAACAAGTTTCAGAACAGTCATTGAGGCCAATTTAGTTATTTCTATCTTACCGATCAGTTAGGTCCACAGCTATGAAAGCTAATATGTAGAGTGGTCGGGTGAGTGGGGTGATCTCATAGGTGTCCTGTGCCTGGAATGTGGCCGTCTCTGTGGCCGTGTTGACGATAAGGGAGTACTCCGCTGTACACAGAGTCACCCAGCTCAGGACAAATACCACCAAGGCTACACCCACACTGCCATAGAGTGCAGTCAACCTGCCCAGGAGCACATACCATGTCCCCAGGCCACAGAGGGCCCCTGCCAGCACGGTGTGAAGCACCACATTCAGCCCAAACCTCTTCCCCGGGGCGATGAACCTCACCGTCTCTGGGCCTACACAGTGGGTGAACTCCACCTCCTCCTCATCAGCCAGGATGTTGGGCACTCCCAGCCGCTCCACCATGCCATTCCTGCGGGCAGCGTATAGTGCCAGAGCCTGCACACCCACTGCTGCCCCAAGCATGAGCAGACCAGAGAGCATGGCAGCGTGGAGCTCCTCCAGCAGTTGCAGCTGGCACAGCAGTGTGCCAATGCCACCTAACAGCCATGGTGTCAAGAACAAGACCACCTGGTTGACATAGACATAAGGCGGGGCGCAGTAGCCCAACTTGAAGCGCGGACCCCCCAGCACCGTCTGAGGGAAGCGCTTCCAGAAGAACTCCTGTTTGTATTCATTGAGCAGGGGCACATCTGGCCCCATCCTGACCATGCCCTAGGGGGGTGCAGGTCATCTCCCCGGAGCCGCAGTACACCTCCGTGTCATCCTATAGGACAAGATCTAAGAGGCAGCTTGAGTCATTTGTCTGCCATAAAATTAATGCTGCAGGAGATCAAATGTACTCAATACAAAGACAGCAGTTGAATAAACACCAATGCCAGGTATATTACGAAAATATTGATAAACAATGTAGAATATCATGAAACACCTAATGTATTGTAAAAAACAACAACACATAATTAAATGGAACAAACTCCCTCAACCTACCAAACATGGCTATGCATTGTTGTCAACAGGTGTGCTAGCTAAGTTTTCAACTGCTGACAAAGAGAGCTGGCTGCCTGGCTGTGTCATTAGTGGTGGTATATAGTGGTGACTAAGTTCGTAGTCAGGTCAATATTATTGCATAGCTACAGTAGATGTTGTATAAACGAAGTAACCTTGACTCAGAAATGTAAACAATGATGGCTAGCAACCTGGCTAGCTAGCAACGTTAGCGCAACAAGGTTACCAATAAAACATAATATAAGCTAGCTACATTAATCTATGGGGGTAGCTAACTAGCTACTTGGCGAATGTCAGACACAAGGTTAGTGAATATTACTTGAAATACGCAATAACATTAACTAGCTACCGTTGTAGCAGGCGAATAACGCTAGATGTTCAGATTTAACTACCAATATTGCTAGCAAACTGCAGTGCCTATAGTAGCTAACGTTAGCTAACTATGTTACTTAACGTTACCTATGAATTGAGAGAAGGGATATCCTTCGAATCAAACGGCTGTCTTATTCATCTTCAATAGTAAGTATGGCAATTTGTTAAGATACAAAAAAGATGGCTAAATGCGTCTTTCCCTGTGATAACCAACGATAGTTAGCTAGCTAACAACAGTAGCTGGCTAACAAAGCATAACCACAACAAGAGGAGGGCGTGTGCTCCAACTAGGATAGGCGGGGTTTGCACTTTTCGACCAATTGGTGTACTGAGTGGCCGTGAAAAAGAAATCTGACAAACTCCACCTATCCATCCTCTCCACCCATTCATAGCCTACAGTCATTGCTCCCACCCCACACACACCTATACCATGACGAAACTCAAACAACAACCCTAACATCTGGCTGCATCAATTATATAAGCAGTATTCTCTAGTGTCTAGCCAACTGTTCAGCACACAGGAGGTTGGTGGCGCCTTAATTGGGGAGAACGGGCTCGTGGAAATGGCTGGAGTGGAATAGCATGGTATCAACTACATCAAACACATGGGTGTCTGATGCCATTCCATTCGCTACCTTCCAGACATTATTATGAGCCATCCCCCCAACAGCCTCCACTGGTTCAGTGGTCTATTTGACACAACAATCTAAATATTAACTGCTTCCTGATCCAAGAATACATACACAGAATGATTCAGACATGGGATGAATAATAGGATGACATATGTCATATAGCAGGGGTTATTCTTGATGTTTGCATTGAACTGCTCTTTTCCTATTTGCCTTCCCACCCAGAGAGCAAAATTGGTTGAAAGACGTCTTTTCAACGTCTTTTCATCATATTGTGCTCATAGGGTTATGGATAGGTATAGCTAAGTATTGTGATGGGTGATAATTGATAAGGGATTTCCATTCCCATTACTGTATACAAACAGGGACCGTAGTCAGTTCACTGGGGTCAAGATCAACTCATAGTTCAGGGTTGTTTGAGAGCCACCTCTGAGACGCAGGGATTTGGATTGTGATAAGGCCAAAAAGGATCAAGATGTTGGGAGTTGTAGACGTGTAAAAGGGGGTGATTCCATACAGTGTCAGTAAAGCACTACTCACAGCAGATTTTGTTATTGCCCTCAACAATTATTTCAAAGAGATAATTTGGGGTTAAACAGGATGGAAATGGCTTCATCTCATGAAAATCTTCACTGACCAGCTGATGTTTAAAACAGTCATCAGTAAACAACAAGTCCTTTAGGTATAATGAGATGGTGGGGGTGGACCCCTTGTTTTTAGAGGCAAAATAGGACAAGACCATTACTATACAGTACCAGTCAAAAGTTTGGACACACCTACTCATTCAAGGGTTGTTCTTTATTTTTACTACCTTCTACATTGTAAAATAATAGTGAAGACATCAAAACTATGAAATAACACATGGAATCATGTAGTAACCAAAAAAGTGTTAAACAAATCAAAATATATGTTAGATTTTAGGTTCTTCAAAGTAGCCACCCTTTGCCTTGATGAAAACTTTGCACACTCTTGGCATTCTCTCAACCAGCTTCACCTGGAATGCTTTTCCATCAGTCTTGAAGAAGTTCCCACATATACTGAGCACAACCCAATCGAGATGGTTTGGGATGAGTTGGACCGCAGAGTGAAGGAAAAGCAGCCCAACTCATCCCAAACCATCTTAATTGGGTTGAGGTCGGGTGATTGTGGAGGCCAGGTCATCTGATGCAGCACTCCATCACTCTCCTTCTTGGTAAAATAGCTCTTACACAGCCTGGAGGTGTGTTGGGTCATTGTCCCGTTGAAAAACAAATGATAGTGGGACTAAGTGCAAACCAGATGGGATGGCGTATCGCTGCAGAAGGCTGTGGTAGCCATGCTGGTTAAGTACGCCTTGAATTCTACATAAATCACTGACAGTGTCACCAGCAAAGCACCCCCACACCTCCTCTTCCATGTTTCACGGTGGGAACCACACATGCGGAGATCATCCATTCACCTACTCTGTGTCTCACAAGACACTGCGGTTGGAACCAAAAATCTCAAATTTGGACTCATCAGACCAAATGACAGATTTCCACCGGTCTAATGTCCATTGCTCGTTTCTTGGCACAAGCAAGTCTCTTGGTGTCCTTTAGTAGTGGTTTCTTTGCAGAAATTCGACCATGAAGGCCTGATTCATGCAGTCTCCTCTGAACAGTTGATGTTGAGATGTGTCTGTTACATGAACTCTGTGAAGCATGTAATTTGGGCTGCAATTTCTGAGGCTGGTAACTCTAATGAACTTATCCTCTGCAGCAGAGGTAACTCTGGGTCTTCCTTTCCTGTGGCAGTCCTCATGAGACCCAGTTTCATTATAGCGCTTGATGGTTTTTGCGTCTGCACTTGAAGAAACGTTCAAAGTTCTTGACATTTTCGGATTGACTGACCTTCATGTCTTAAAGTAATGATGGACTGTCGTTTATCTTTGCTTATTTGAGCTGTTCTTGCCACAATATGGACTTGGTCTTTTACCAAATAGGGCTATCGTCTGAATAGCAACCCTACGTTGTCACAGCACAACTGATTGGCTCAAACGCATTAAGAAATTACACAAATTAACTTTTGAGAAGGCACACCTGTTAATTGAAATGCATACCAGGTGACTACCTCATGAAGCTGGTTGAGAGAATACCAAGAATGTGCAAAGCTGTCATCAAGGCAAAGGGTGGCTACTTTGAAGAATAAAATATAAAATATATTTTGATTTGTTCACCACTTTTTTGTTTACTACATGATTCCATGTGTGCTATTTCATAGTTTTGTTGACTTCACTATTATTCTACAATGTAGAAAATAGTAGAAATAAAGAAAAACCCTTGAATGAGTAGGTGTGTCCAAACTTTTGACTGGTACTGTATGTAAGAGTCAAATAAATAGCACAGATATTGTTGTTCAGGCAAAGTCAAAAACAAAGGGATTTACTACCTTTGTTTTCCCTCAGGAACAATGAAAAGCACATCCATCGCTGTAATTAGAATGACATCAAAATACATGGCTTCAGTCTTTGCTTCTTATCCCAAGCAATTTTTTACCTTGGCACTTGCCAGTGTCTTTAATTCCTAGAGTTTATGCGCTCACCACAGAAGATTCAAAGGATTACTAATATTAATATTACGTTTTAACTCCTTGTTATCATCGTTTAATACAAAAGAGCAAATCCTCAGCTCCTTTTGTTATTTTAGTATAATGAAAGTGATTGCGGTTTATAACTTGTCTGGCCCCTCCAGATGTTATTTTTTCTGTCAGGGGAAGAGAGGAAGGAGGCCAAACAGAAGGATCATGGGGAGTAATCAAGATTTAAAAAATATATAATATGAAAACACAAAGAAAGATCATCTAGAGCAAAGGAGATTACAATTGTTGTTGGCTAAGACTGAGAGGATGGGGTTGGACAGGAGGTTATGCTCTTCTGTCATCTTGAAAAAAGCAATCAATGCACCATATAAGACACTAAAGGAAAAACCCCTCAGCAGTCACAACAACCCATATTACACCCTGTAATCCTGCCACAGTGAAACTCAAATATAACCCTCGTCCCCGTTTTGCCTTTACATACAGTACCTTCATAAAGTATTCATACCCCTTGACTTATTCCACATTTTATTGTTACAGCCTGAATTGAAAATTGATTAAATTGTATTTTCTCACCAATCTACACACCATACCCCATAATAACAAAGTGAAAACATGTTATTGGAAATGTTTGCAAATGTATTGAAAATGAAATACAGAAATATCTCATTTACATATTAAGTATTCACACCCGAGTCAATACTATGTAGAAGCACCTTTGGAAGTGATTACAACTGTGAGTCTTTTGGGGTTTGCCTCTAAGAGCTTTCCACCCTGGACGGTTCCGACCTAGAATATGTGGACATCTACAAATGCCTAGGTGTCTGGTTAGACTGTAAACTCTCCTTCCAGACTCATATTAAACATCTGCAATCAAAAATCAAATCAAGAATCGGCTTTCTATTCGCAACAAAGCCTCCTTCACTCACGCCGCCAAACTTACCCTAGTAAAACTGACTATCCTACCGATCCTCGACTTCGGCGATGTCATCTACAAAATAGCTTCCAATACTCTACTCAGCAAACTAGATGCAGTTTATCATAGTGCCATCCGTTTTGTTACTAAAACACCTTATACCACCCACCACTGCGACCTGTATGCTCTAGTCGGCTGGCCSTCRCTACATATTCGTCGCCAGACCCACTGGCTCCAGGTCATCTATAAGTCCATGCTAGGTAAAGCTCCGCCTTATCTCAGTTCACTGGTCACGATAACAACACCCACCCGTAGCACGCGCTCCAGCAGGTATATCTCACTGATCATCCCAAAAGCCAACACCTCATTTGGCCGCCTTCCTTCCAGTTCTCTGCTGCCTGTGACTGGAACGAATTGCAAAAATCGCTGAAGTTGGAGACTTTTATTTCCCTCACCAACTTTAAACATCTGCTATCTGAGCAGCTAACCGATCGCTGCAGCTGTACATAGTCCATCTGTAAACAGCCCACCCAATTTACCTACCTCATCCCCTTACTGTTTTTATTTATTTATTTTTCTGCTCTTTTGCACACCAGTATCTCTACTTGCACATGATCATCTGATGATTTATCACTCCAGTGTTAATCTGCTAAATTGTAATTATTCGCTCCTATGGCCTATTTATTGCCTACCTCCTCATGCCTTCTGCAGACAATGTATATAGACTCATTTTTTTCCTACTGTGTTATTGACTTGTTTATTGTTTACTCCATGTGTAACTCTGTGTTGTTGTCTGTTCACACTGCTATGCTTTATCTTGGCCAGGTCGCAGTTGTAAATGAGAACTTGTTCTCAACTAGCCTACCTGGTTAAATAAAGGTGAAAAAAATATATATATATAATAATAATAATTGCCCATTAATCTTTTCAGAATTCTTCAAATTCTGTCAAATTGGTTGTAGATCATTGCTAGACAACCATTTTCAGGTCTTGCCTAAGATTTTCAAGTAGATTTAAGTCAAAACTGTAACTTGGCCACTCAGGAACATTCGTTGTCTTCTTGGTAAGCTACTCCAGTGTAGATTTGTCCTTGTGTTTTAGGTTATTGTCCTGCTGAAAGATAAATTCATCTCCAAGTGTCTGGTGG
Source organism: Salvelinus sp. IW2-2015 (assembly GCF_002910315.2). Lineage (NCBI taxonomy): Eukaryota > Metazoa > Chordata > Actinopteri > Salmoniformes > Salmonidae > Salvelinus > Salvelinus sp. IW2-2015. The sequence goes on from NC_036849.1 coordinate 15,880,217, forward strand.
AAAGCAGACTGAACCAGGTTATCCTCTAGGATTTTGCCTGTGATTACCTTCATTACGTTTCTTTATCACCCATAACATGATGCAGCCACCACTATGCTTGAAAATATGGAGAGTGGCACTCAGTAATTTGTTGTATTACAATTGCCCCAAACATAACACTTTGTATTCAGGACAAAAGGTGAATTTCTTTGCCACATTTGTTGCAGTATTACATTTGTGCCTTGTGGCAAACAGGATGCATGTTTTGTTATAAACTCAGCAAAAAAAGAAATGTCCCCTCACTGCCAACTGCATTTATTTTCAGCAAACTTAACATGTGGAAATATTTGTATGAACATAACAAGATTCAGCAACTGAGACATAAACTGAACAATTTCCACAGACATGTGACTAACAGAAATGGAATAAATGTGTCCCTGAACAAAGGGGGGGTCAAAATCAAAAGTAACAGTCAGTATCTGGTGTGGCCACCAGCTGCATTAAGTATTGCAGTGCATCTCCTCCTCATGGACTGCACCAGATTTGATAGTTCTTGCTTTGAGATGTTACCCCACTCTTACACCAAGGCACCTGCAAGTTCCCAGACATTTCTGGGTGGAATGGCCCTAGCCCTCACCCTCCGATCCAACAGGTCCCAGGCGTGCTCAATGGGATTGATATCTGGGCTCTTCGCTGGCCATGGCAGAACACTGACATTCCTGTCTTGCAGGAAATCACGCACAGAACGAGCAGTATGGCTGGTGGCATTGTCATAATGGAGGGTCATGTCAGGATGAGCCTGCAGGAAGGGTACCACATGAGGGAGGAGGATGTCTTCCCTGTAACGCACAGCATTGAGMCTGTCTCTTATACACATCTAGATGTGTATAAGAGACAGAGGATGATCAGCTGTCCGTCCTGTCTCCCTGTAGCGCTGTCTTAGGCGTGTCACAGTATGGACATTGCAATTTATTGCCCTGGCCACATCTGCAGTCCTCATGCCTCCTTGCAGCATGCCTAAGGCATGTTTAAGCAGATGAGCAGGGACCCTGGACATCTTTCTTTTGGTGTTTTTCAGAGTCAGTAGAAAGGCCTCTTTAGTGTCCTAAGTTTTCATAACTTTGACCTTAATTGCCTACCGTCTGTAAGCTGATAGTGTCTTAACGACCGTGCCACAGATGCATGTTCATTAATTGTTTATGGTTCATTGAACAAGCATGGGAAACAGTGTTTAAACCCTTTACAATGAAGATCTGTGAAGTTATTTGGATTTTTATGAATTATCTTTGAAAGACAGGGTCCTGAAAAAGGGACGTTTCTTTTTTTGCTGAGTTTACTTTTATTCTGTACAAGCTTCCTTCTTTTCCATCTTTCATTTAGGTGAATATTGGGGAGTAACTACAATGTTGTTGATCCATCCTCAGTTCTCTCCTATCACAGCCATTAAAAACTTTGTAACTGTTTTAAAGTCACCATTGGTCTCTTGATGAAATCCCTGAGCAGTTTCCTTCCTCTCCAACAACTGACTTAGGAGGGACGCCTGTATCTTTGTTGAGACTTGGTGTATTGATACACCATCCAAAGTTTAAGTAATAACTTCACCATGCTGAAAGGGATACTCTGTTTTTTAAATTATTTTTTACCCTTTGTGAGGCATTGGAAAATCTCCCTGGTCTTTGTGGTTGAATCTGTGTTTGAAATTCACTGCTCGACTGAGACACCTTACAGATAATTGTATGTGTGGGGTACAGAGATGAGGTAATCAAGCAAACTTTACTTATTTAGGCTTGCCATAACAAAGGGTTGAATACTTATTGACTCAGTACATTTCAGCTTTACATTTTTAATTTAAATTTTTTTAAATAAAAAAACAATTCCACTTTGACATTATGGGGTATTGTGTGTAGGCCCTGTCTCTTATACACATCTAGATGTGTATAAGAGACAGCCCTGTAACGCACAGCATTGAGATTGCCTGCAATGACAACAAGCTCAGTGCGATGAAGCTGTGACACACCGCCCCAGACCATGATGGACCCTCGC
>NC_036849.1:15883399-15997075 GCF_002910315.2 Salvelinus sp. IW2-2015
TGTGTGTGTGTGTGTGTGTGTGTGTGTGTTATTTTGTGTTTGTGTTTGTGAGTGTGTGTTTTTGTCTGTGGTGGTAGAGGTGAGTGTGTGTGTGTGTGTGTGTGTGTGTGTGTGTGTGTGTGTGTGTGTGTGTGTGTGTGTGTGTGTGTGTGTGTGTGTGTGTAGCATGTGTGTGGGGTGCGGGGTATAAAGCATAATTCTCGACAAGTGCAAACATGTCTAATGATGAAGCTATACTATGGTTGCAGAGACTCACACTCACTCTTCCCTACCACTCCCCCCTCCCAGGCTCCATATCAGGCAGATGAAAACATAACCTGTCACATTCCATCCCATTAAACCAGCTATGAACCATGTGCTCTAGAGAGAGAGAAAGAGAGGGGAGAGAGGGTAGGAGAAGAGAGAGGAGATAGGAGGGGGGTGACGGCCAAGTGCATCTGGGCTCACCCAAGACTAATGCATTATTCACAATCTTTATGCTAATGTATTTTTATGCAAAAAATACAGACAGATATATCCAAGGGACAAACATACTGTAGGAAGGACTTACTTAGTGCGTATCTAGACCTATGTACATACTGTACATACAAACATTTACACATATCACATATCCACACATACTGTACTTAAATGAGTCATGTGCACTTATCCATTGGAATATCTAATGCATTAGACAACTCGCATCAAGCCCCAAATCTGTGCATTACTGTGCTTTTCAGTGAGGGCCCATCAGCTGCCATTTGATGTCAAGCAAAGCAAGGTAATGACAGTGCACTTACACACTCAGTCATTAGCCCTGCTTAATGCTGGGAGTTAACACAAATTAAGTGAAGTTAAGTACATGCATTAGAGGAGCTCTTTAGGGTAGAGAGCATTTCACTCTTGCAGGAACTGGTTGTTGTTCCATACGTTTTGAACAGGTCACGTTAGCTGTAAGCATTACCTAGGGCATTACTGAACATCGACTCAACCTGGCCTTGAATCAGTGTTACTTGGTGGAATAGAATTTACAGTAGACTGACTGACAGTGGTCTGAGGGCAGGGAGGATGGAACACTAGGGACACCTAGTGGTCACAATGGTGTCACTATGTGTGGGAAACTAACACTTGCTTCATGGTGGTGTTTATCATTAGCTGGGGGCACAAATAGGGCATACATGTGCTTGTTACACCCAGAGTACATTTTATTTCCCTCGGGGAAGTTTCAGTGCTTAACAGGATAGTTCAAAATGACATTGGTTTCCTAACCCTGTGAGCAGTCGATGACAGGGTATGACAGCAATCCATGCTTTGGTTTCGTTTCCCTGGTTTCCACGTGCCAGGGAAACTACGTTTTAGCATTTATGGCACAAATCTCATATTAGCATTTTTCGTGCTTCATGTCCAAATCATCTATTAGTGACTTTGTTGAGATTCAATTAATTTGAGATACTTTCGGATGATTTGGACATGATGCACGAAAAATGCTAATATCGGTAACATCTATGTAATAAATGGGATTTGTGCCACAAATGTGGAAATGAATGTGGAAACAGTGCCAGGGAAACTAAACCAAAACATGGATTGCTGTCATACCTTGCCATAGACTGCTGACAGCACGTGTCAAACTCATTCCACGGAGGGCCGAGTGTCTGCGGGTTTTCGCTCCACCTCTGTACATGATTGTTGAATTAAGGTCACTAATTAGTAAGGAACTCGCCTCAACTGGTTGTCTAGGTCTTAATTGAAAGGAAAAACCAAATACCTGTAGACACTCAGCCTTCCGTGGAATGAGTGTGATACCCCTTGCATACAGGGTTTGAAAACCAATATGTTATTTTGTAATTTGAGTGAACTATTCGTTTAAATACTGTACTCATCAGAGGACAAGTCTTGTTTCTGGTAAAAGTTATAGTACTGAGCAAGAGTAACATGAATACGGCAATAATGGCAAGTAAGTCAGCTTGCACATCAACCAAAGGGCCAACTGTAAGAGATCACTGGTTTATTTGCAGTAACAGTCCATGAGAGACGCATATTAGAGGGAAAACCATACTGGGCCTTTAAAAAGAGGCTAACATGCTGAAACTGACAGATCTCTGCAATCCATTTGGACCTCATTCAAGGTTATGGCTCCATCTGAGTGACTGCAGATTATTGTCCACAGAGAGGTGTGCTAAAGCTGGATTATCCACTTGTTGGGGATCCATTTGACCCGATGAACACAACATGCCAGCCTCACACGCCCTTGCATCTGTGGGTGTTTTTCCAATTTTTTCCAGTTTTGGAGGCAAGGAAAGGAGTATGATGGACGTGACTTCAAACCTCACAGTATTAAGTAGATTACAGTGGTGACTGGTTGGAGAATAACAGTTGTGTATAGAAAGAGTCAGTTGTTCATGCCACACTCACCTAACATAGGGGTACTGTATGTTCATTGGTCCTGAATGCGTTGGTTCCCCCAAAAAATACGTTACTTGAAAAATATATATAGACATATATTTCGACAAATCACACAGCAGTTTGCGTCACATTTTGTGTCACAAAAATAAACATGTATAAATTCTAAACGGGACGTAATCTGCAGTTGAGTTATATACAGTCTATAGAGCAGAAGTTCAGTGGATTTGAGTTGAACAACATTCTCACCACTTCTCTGTCAGTGCAATTGCACACACAGGAGCATCAGGATCATCCCATTGCTGTACTGGGGGCTTAGATTGCGGGTTTAGGAGCACCACCGCTCTGGAATATGTAGCAGAATAGCATGCACACACAGGTAAGGTTTTGCAGTGTATCCTCTGACATGTAAAATATAATAATATCACATTATCACAAAGAGTAATCACATTAGCAAGCATGTCTATCTATCAGCATGCACAATATTAAGTGGATCAACCTGCAATAGAGGGATGTAGTAGATTTTGCAACAGTTAGTGCCGCAACACAAGAGACTGAGTTTAGATTATTTACCTACCTACTGTCCTGTTGGTTGGGGTACGTGATAAGGGCCCTGTACCCGTTCGTTCGGCAGGAGGCCGGTGGTTGGCAGGGTGCTTGCCATTCTTCTGATCTGCCTGAAGGTCCTCACTGCATGGGCAATGCGGGCGTGGTTGGCAGTGCTGCTGTGCTTTTGTTTCTCATCTGAGATGGGAATTAACACAGTTGTGTGAATTTAAGTGTTGCCTCTGACAGGATGAGAGTGTCAAACACTAATGACTGGAGAACCGAGCATAATGAGTCCCACAGTATAAGAAAAGAGAGAGAGTGAGAAGTATGATCTCTGTTGGCTAACCTACATAAAAGTCATCAGTTGTTAACATCACACCTCACATCATGGAGGTGAATGAAACATCAGTGTTCCGCATTACAAGACACCTGTATTTTAGAATGTTGGTATTTCAATAATATTGATATCATGATGCACTGTGCAGATCTACTGTGTGTGACAGATGACAAGGAGTGCTAACTAATGTTTGGCGTGTCGTGGGGCAGTGCTTAGTCCAAGTTGCAGGCAATGTTCCCTCTAAACTGTGCGGTGCGCGGGCATGCAGCTCCCCCGGGACCGCTGTGCAGAAGAAATATCAGCCAAGCACGAGGTTGAACTTCACTCAACTTTCTAGTTTTCCCCGTTAGTTAACACAATCAACATTTCCCTTTACTGTGTGAATTGTGGTTGAATCAACGCAATAGCCATTTTCAATGCAACATACCGAAACAAAATTAACTATGCAATAGATTTTCTTGTAGGCAGAGCGCATTGGAGTAGGATTCTATTGCATTGACAGGCACGACTCAGGCCCATACTCTACACAGACCGGTGCACCATAACCAATCAGAGCTACAGTATACCTATATGCAAATAGACCATCGCCATATTTGGATCTGTGCCATTCAATCTGAACTGGACTGTGCTTACAGCATGAGTGGTGGAGAGTAGATGTGCTTGTTTTGAGATCAAAGCAAGAGCTGCATGTAGCCAGGTGTGTACATTTGTTCATATTCTTTGCTAGTAAGTGAGTTATTAGCCCAGTTATAGTTCATTTCTAGTCAGCAATGGGGGAGTGGTTGCTTCCTACAAGAGCACAAAACGTATGGATTTCAAACCATCTTTGAAAAACAAGTCAGGTAAAGAGCTTTTTTTCCTGTCTTAAAGGGGCAGTGTTGTATTTTTTAAATTGTATTTTGTAAAGTGGTTTCTTGCATCAAAAAACACTTTCAGTCACCTCCTTGGACAAGTGGATAAACAGGTTAATGTCAAGCTCTGCATGATTTTTTTCAAAGGTCTCATTGAATGTAGGCCTACATTGAACACAACACATTTGCTGCTACTGTAGACTGAATAACAGAACAGCTATTTCCATGTTAAAATGTTATGTGATGCCTTTTTCTCCATAGTTTTTTGGGTTCTTTTACCCCTTTTTCCTCCCCAATTTGTCCCATCGCAGCAACTCGCCTACGGAATCGGGAGAGGCGAAGGTCGCCTCATGGGTCTCCCGGTCACGGCCGGCTGTGACACAGCATGGGATTGAACTTGGGTCTGTCGTGACGCCTCAGGCACTGCAATGGAGTGCCTTCGACCGCTGCGCCACTCGGGAGGCTTTTCTCCATTGTTTTTGATGGTAGGCCTACATCATGATTAAATAGCCACAGTAGCCTACTTGGTACAGGTACAGCCTCAGTGTTCAGAGTAAATGCGCGGCAGAAGTCGCACAGAAGATTCACAATATTCAAGTTTGCGCTCAGCAGACCTGAAATTTGCTCAGTGGCGAAACAATTTGAGGGAATATTGGTATCAGGATCTCTTTACTCAGGAAGGGTTTCAGTGCTCCACTCAGACTGGTGCCACACCGAGGGGCAGCCTAGGACATGAGGGGCAGCAGAGCCATGGGAATGGGAATTTGTGGGGAGAGAGGGAGGGACGGTGAATACCACAAGAGAAGAGATACTGTATACACAAATTTACAGGTGATATTATTGGGTTTCCATATTAAGTGCACATGGGGACACTTCAGCAAGACTGTTTCAAGTCTCTCTGACCTCACTAATGAGTCCTGCACTGCCTCCTACCTACGCTTCCTGGCTCACTGCACTCGCTAGTCTCTGCTATACCCACACTCACGTTACAGTATGGATGACTACATTTCTGCTGTCTTTCATCATGTTTAAGCATCTAATACGAGAATGATAATGATCATTCAATAATAATTACAACGGTTGAATGAAAACAAAAGCAAGAGCCGGGTGAGAGCAGGCATAAGCCTGAAACGAGAGGGCTGGGGGTCAAGAGAGAGGAGAGGGTTTTGTTTATGTTTAATGAGAAAGCCCAGGATCCCCCTCTCTCTCTCGTTCCTACATCCTCTGGTAACGAGTACAGGGGGCCGGGTTGACCCAGCTAATAAGGGGCAAATCCATTGGTGCATTATCGGCCGTGGCATCATCTAATCAGCAGGATGAACTGAGATGGCTTAGGCTGCTTTTAATTCGGCGCTGGAGGAGCATTACTGCCCCAATCTCTCATTATGTGCAGATCAAATCAGGGAGACTGACTGGGAGTTTGATCCTTGTTTTTGGTAGTTGCTGTTTGGTTGTTGTTTTTCTGTCCGCTGTTTGATTTCAAGTTGCATTGCAGTTGACATGATATGGCCTGTTATTTGGGCTTTTAGAGAAATGAGGCCTTTGTGGCTTTTTAGGTCAGTCTCATAAAGGGCATGGAGATAACTGCATCTTCTACTGCAGACCACTGCAGATAAGACAAAGCTCTTACCAAGCAAGTGATACACAAAGGCAGTACCATAACTCTGTCTGTATATTTCTCGGTCAATACGCTCTCACCTGGGCCTCTGTGCAGAGTAGCTCAGCCCTGGTCCTCTCCTCCAGGGTGACCATCACTTCATCCAGAACCTTCAGCCTGGAGAGGTGTTATACTACCGCCGGCCTATGGAGGGTTTGCCTTGTCCCCTGGGACAACAGAAAGCATTTGCTCATGTAGGAACTCCGAGTGAAGGCTGCAAGGCTGTCCTGAGAGGACTAAACTGGCATGGGGCTGTTTGTGAGTCCAACACAGTTCTCTGAATTCACCACCCTCAGAGACCACACTTCTATCATCTCCAATGTTCCAGCTGATAGCCGCCCTCCCCTTCTCCCTGGTCCAGCTGATGGTACTCTCTGCTCCCCCTTGGCCAGGGGACAAAGCCATCCTCTCCGGTCAGAGCCTTGTCTGTCCCAGCAGGAGGGAAGGCTGAGGGAAGGAGAAGGAGAGGAGAAGAGAGATGGTCTTGCCAGGGCACATGGGTGCAGCAGTGATCTCATGCTGCTGACAGCAGGAGGTATTGTTTCTGGAGCGGCTGTTGGCTCTCCACCCTAGCAGGATTACGCTCCCTGGGGGAAGGGACAGGACAGGGGGATGGAGGCTGTGGGGTAAACAGGCTGGCACAGCTGAGCAGGCTCCATAGATGGCAAGCCCTCTGCACTGATCCATGGGCTTCAGATGGGTGCTGAACCCAGGCCAATAGTGTCTGATAACGGCCCTACCATTTGGTCAGCGGATTTGTCTCTGATGCTGGCCAGTTTGAGGCACAGCAGACGGCCCATCATGTAATCGCTTAATTTAGAACTACAGAGTTGCATTGAGTGTGTGTTTTGGTGAAAGTGAATCTGTGAGCTTGCGTGTGAGAATTTGTGTGTAGATGTAAATGAGGTAGAGTGAGTGTGTGTGTGTGTGTGTGTGTGTGTGTGTGTTGTGGTGTGTTTTGTGTGTGTGTGTGTGTGTGGTGTGTGTGTGTGTGTGTGTGTTGTGTGTGTGTGTGTGTGTGGTGTGTGTGTGTGTGTGTGTGTGTGTGTGTGTGTGTGTGTGTGTGTGTGTGTGTGTGAGTACACATATTTGTAGGTCAGGTTTGGTCTCTTGGATTTCCAATGCCCACAGAACTCAGGGGCTTTCCAGTCAAAATGAACACATACTGAAATACAGGTGAAGGAGATCCATAAGGGGAGTCATTTGACCATTTTCATTCTCTCAAGGGGGTAAAACAATTCACTGAGTCATTGCTTGATTGTAGTAATTGTAGCTTACAGTAGACATGCAAGGTTGTAACCACTGGTAACAAAATGTAACTCAAAGAATTCCCTACAACTGACAGTTCAAACAGGGAGGGAAGGCGTCTATCTTTACACTGTATGTCCACTACCATTTCATGCTTTCCCATTTTTCCTTCCCTACTCACTTCATACCAGAATAATCTACCCATCAGAAGCATACATTTCCCCCCCACATTTTTGTTAGCATGTTGTGCAATAACCATGGAGATATATCTATTAGGGCCAAACCTCATCATCATTTTGGAGCTATGAGGGAGGCAGCTGATGGGAGAGATTACACATATGATCTCTCATTAATCTCATGAGAGTTTGGGCACGCAAAAGGGGAACGGGGGCGTCTCTCTCCCCCACGGTTCATGACTGAGCCCTGATGTGACTCACACAGACCCCCATTGTGAAGGGTGGTGTGTTGGGTTTGATTGCTGCATTTTCATGTCTTAATTGAAAACATGAAAAGATTAAGAAAGAAAAAGGGAAGTGGAAAAGAACGAGCGACAAAGTGCAAATCACCCGCCTGGGGTGAGAATGAGATGTAGGCTGAGACCCTGATTACACGTTGGCTTGATTGTTCCTCATAACCCTGACCTTCAATCAATGTCGATTCTCCTTAATACTAGCTACCCCACACACGCCAGGGTGGTAACGATCTATAATTATGGCACTATATTTTCACCCCTTAGTTTGCAAACACTGCAGATCAAAATAAAACAGTTTAGATGCCAAATGTACTTTGCACATGATGAGTGCATCACCATAATTCAATAAGTGCAGTACAGACTGAACTTAGTAGACATTTACACACTGTGAATTCATTCCTCATTACAGTATACACTAAGTATACAAAACATTAAGAACACCTGCTCTTTCCATGACAGACTGACCAGGTGAATCCAGGTGAAAGCTATGATCCCTTATTGATATCACTTGTTTTTAAGCCTTGAGGCATGGATTGTGCATGCGTGCCATTCAGAGGGTAAATGGGCAAGACAAAAGATTTAAGTGCCTTTAAACAGGGTATGGTAGTAGGTACCAGGCACATGGGTTTGTGTCAAGAACAGCAACGCTGCTGGGTTTTTCACGCTAAACAGTTTCCTGCATGTATCAAGAATGGTCCACCACCCAAAGGACATCCAGCAAACTTGACACAACTGTGGGAAGCATTGGAGTCAACATGGGCCAGCATCCCTCTGCAACTCAATATTAGGAAGGTGTTCCTAATGTTTGGTATACTCAGTGTACGAGTGCAAAGGAATGGCTCAGTGTTGCCAGAAAGGGCTGCTGAAGGAGGGGTACCTGTAGTTTGTTCATGCCCAGGAACAGCCTCCTCATTTTGGGGTTGGAGGTGGTTGAGCTCCCGGAGGCAGTTCTCTACCAGGTGCAGCTCCAGCAGGACAGCCTAACCAAAGAAGGAGTTCTCCCCCAGGGTCTTGATCCGGTTCGGGTCCAAGACCAGCTCCCGCAACCAGTGCAGCCCTTCACCTGTCTGATCTCATTACCTGAAAGGAGAAGGTGGGGTATGAAATCAGTAGGTAATTACATGACTACAGCTACCCCTCTTCCCCATATGATTTGTCTGGTATCATTGCAAATTACAACACTGAATTTCATAAACTCTGCAATTTTATTTAACCTTTATTTAACTAGGCAAGTCAGTTAAGAACAAATTCTTATTTTCAATGACGGCCTAGGAACAGTGGGTTAACTGCCTTGTTCAGGGGCAGAACGACAGATTTTTACCTTGTCAGCTCAGGGTTTTGATCTTGCAACCTTTCGGTTACTAGTCCAACGCTCTAACCACTAGGCTACCTGCCGCCCCATTCAGTTACTGTGTCTGTGGAACTGGAAGGTGAGTGTGGTCTGTATAAAGATGTCTCAACAGGTTCATAAAACGACCCAGGGTGGGATTAGGGTCAGACAGTCACCCAACTGAAGAAAACAATAATCAAATGCAAACAATGGCAGACAGAAAAAGGTACTGTGTTCCTGTGACCCATCGGCATGCCCATTTAGTTTCTATTCTTGTTGCCTCATCTCCCACCTGGACAGGGCTGAGAAAGCCTCTCCGTTGACTGAGCTGTACATTTCATGGGCTTTAAAACCTGAAGGAAGTTGTTACTGTACCTTGGAGGAAGAGTGCTTTGAGATTGGTGAGCCTGCTGAGCTGCAGATTGGCAATAATTGGAGATGCCATTGTGGCTCAAATGCAGCACCTCCAGGCTGCCCATCAGTGGCTCCAGGCTGTCCGCAGGGTCCACTTCCCTGAAAGAGAGGGACAGAGTGGGCACTCAGAGTTAGCTGCCTCTAACTGAACGCACTGCACTTTCTCTTAGAAGGCCAGACCTCACAGGTGCACAGCAACTCAAGGCAATCACAGCACAGGCAGAACACACAAAAGCCTGACCCCCCAACCCTCTTCCCAATTGAAACCTCTTTTATGTGCTGTTTACTTTGTGTGAACTCTCCTCTTGTCTTTTTCAATAGTACCAGTGAAAAGGGAGATTTGTGCTTTTCTGAAAACAGCTAGCAGAAGCCTGAGCTTTGTCAGTGCAACAGTTTAGTGCTGCCCCCAAGTGTCTGAAAGTAGAAAATACTATATTACAACAGAGAAAATAAACAAGTCCTATACCAACCATGAGACAGTGGCAATTTTACCATGTAAATCTTGGGTCGGCCAAACTCATCCAAAAATGTTTTAGATGTATGCCAGCAAACCCACTACACTACAAAACACAACACTAAACAATACATTAATTGCACTATAACGGTGACAAACTGTGCCCACAAACTGTTAGGGCCTACATAAAGCTGTCCCAACAGCCGTCCCATCACCTTACCACTGCAACACCTGGCTATCAGTGGAGCCTTGTCTGACAGCGAAACCGTTTATTCAGCCTCATTTACTTCCTTTAAAAAAAACATAGTTGATATGGCTGATTTGCTTAAAGAAATGTGTTTTTTACTGACAATTGAGATTATGGCTTAAGGGGACGACGAGCTTATAAGAGGCAATCCGTAATTTCGATTAAGACATTAATGAGCAAGTTAGGACGGACGTAGTCAATATAACTATTTGTTCAGCACTTTTGAAATGTACAGTGACAGAATTCAGAACATGGGCCATACAGTATTCTCCCTGTACACCAAGTCAGAACCGTAGGATAAATAAAGGGGGCATATAAGTAGACAATGAAAGCTCTTACAATATTTGATGATAACATTTCTCTAAAAGAGGCTATAGGCTACATGTGCACCACCAAGTCAGAACAGTAGGCTAAATTATGAGGGGAAAAGGGATCAAATTATTAGGGTGAGGAACATGGGCTACTAACAGCTTACCACACAGCATACACTTAGTATTACTTTCTTAGCTACAGTATACATATCCCCCTTGCATATTACATCATTTGTGCAGCAGCATACAATACATTTTTAGACTTTTTGGACCTTGTTGTGCTGTGCTCACTGGAACAGGAAGGTGGCGTGGCGGTCCTTCGTGGGCAAATTTTGTCGTCAAAGTCTGGCATTCTCTGAATTTATGGTTCTTTCAGACAACTGCCAACACGGAAAAAAACAAGGTCGAATCATGATGACATCAGTGATCTTCAGGTCAGAGCTCTAGAAAGTGGCACGAGTTCCCAACTTGCAATTCCGAGTTGGATAAGTGTTCAAAATGTATTTTCCCCAGTCGGAGCTTGTTTTATTCTGAGTTCCCAGTTGTCTTGAACTCCCTGAAGTCAGATTCCCCAGTTCTGAGTTTCCAGTTGTTTTGAGCGTGGCAGAAGTCATGCTGGATTGACAGCATGGCCAATGTTGAATGTTTATCCTTTTAAGCTTGGAAAAAACACACCACACACCCACTTCACTGAATAGCAGGCTAGTGATTGCTTTGCAATGCTTGCAGTTAGCCACTGATTCCTTCCAAACCACTCATTGTTAAATTTGCGATTTCCAACTTGTTGTGTAATGTTTATGTCCAATGGCCGATGAGCACCGATACATTTATCTATCATTTCTCATCATATGACAAGGATTGAAAAGGATTTGCCAGTAGATTGTCGACTTGATAAATAATGATGACTGCTAGCTTGCTAGCTAAGATTTAGAAAGTATGATGTTGATATGATCAGTCCAATCAAAGCTACGGTAGAAATAACTTGATATAATTTTATCTGTGGCCAATGACCTTGAACCTTCTTGGATGGACACTTTTAAAGTAACTATGGCAGCACCCAAGGGGCTTGAATTTTTTAGCTCTACCCATAGGTTTTGCGGCTACGTAGTGTCCCCATGAGTGACAGAACACCGAGCCAATCACGGCACATCTAGAGAACATTACCAACCCCTACGCTCTGTATTTTCTGCTGGCTGCCCCACCACCACAGAATGCACTGAGCTAGGCTGAAACACCTGCATTTTGGAGCTGCCTTGCTCAAGAAAGCAAAAAAAGAGACCAAGTTTGTATGCTGCTTTATTAAAGAGTTTTTTTTTTTTTTTTTTTTTACATTGTTTGCAAACTGATATGTGACATGTATTAATGTCAAAATAACATGCAAAACATGTTACATTTTTTCGTTTTTGTAGAAAACCCCTAAATGATGGGTCGCCACTGTACTGAGAAAACATAAATGGTTAAAGATTTTCAGGAATTGTTCATTTCCAGATCAAAAACTGTGTTTAAAAAGTAATACATTTAAATGTTATGTTCAAATAATAGACTTTCATCTGTAGTGCTGGTACCTACTGCCTTTGAGGAGCCCTGCTAGCCGTAACCAATGGAATTCACCTTGTGGGAGAGAATCTGTCTGTTAGTCAGGTGGGCCTGGGCCTTCTGCCTTGGCAGGATGGACTCTATGCGGTTATTGTTTAAACACAGTGCCTGCATGGAAGAAAGGAAGACAAATGTTTTTGTTAATTGTTTAACCCAACTGTGCAACTGACAAAGTGAGAATCAAAATATTTGACAAATATCATAGATAGAAGAGTCAGACAAGCTTGTGGGAGGAAGCAAAACACCACATTGGTTAGTTCTGGCCGGTTGGCACACCTTGATGTTGGTCAGGTAGACAAGGCCACTGAAGGAGGTGAGATTGTTGTGCTCCAGGTTGACACTGTGCAGGTTGTAGATCAGGTCTTCTGGGGCCAGATCCACCATCCTGGGGAGAGAGGGAACACTTTATACACGCGCACTCTGTTTTACTCTCTCTTCTACTCATCTAAAGGTGACAAATACTGTGATGTAGTACTACCCAGTCATTTTCTATAGATCTCAATGACATCATCACTTCTGTTTCTCTCAATTCAACAAACAGATTCAGAACTGTTTTGATTATGATGTAAACATATCACTGCAGTCCCATCCAGTACCTTTAGAGAGGGGAAGTGGAACACCACATATTTCCCATCGTTTTCCAGTTTCTCCATTGAAGGATTCCTGTACAGATCCAGAATGATTAAGTTTCCCAAAGCCAAGAAAAAAATAAAAATAGTGGTCTCGAAATAAAAAAGAACCAGAATATACAAACATGATATCATGCTTGGCTGTGTGAGGCTCTGCTCATTTTCAGGTGGTAGATGTCTCGTGTTATGATGATGATGTTGCCGATATATAGCTTGAAGAGGGAGCGGGCCCTCTGTACCCCGTACAGGCGGCCAATGCAGTTCTCAATCAATCAATCAATCAATCAAATTTTATTAGTCACATACACATGGTTAGCAGATGTTAATGCGAGTGTAGCGAAATGCTTGTGCTTCTAGTTCCGACAATGCAGTAATAACAACAAGTAATCTAACCTAACAATTCCACAACTACTACCTTATACACACAAGTGTAAAGGGATAAAGAATATGTACATAAAGATATATGAATGAGTGAATGGATACAGAACAGGCATTAGCAAGATCAGTGTGATGGTGATATAGAGTTACAGTATATAACATATGAGATGAGTACTGAGGGTATGTAAACATAAAGTGGCATAGTTTAAAGTGGCTAGTGGTACATGTATTACATAAAGATGGCAAGATGCAGTAGATGAATAGAGTACAGTATATACATATACATATGAGATGGGTAATGTAGGGTATGTAAACATTATATAAGTGGCATTGTTAAAGTGGCTAGTGGTACATTTTTACATAATTTCCATCAATTCCCATTTTTAAAGTGGCTGGAGTTGAGTCAGTATGTTGGCAGCGGCCGCTAAATGTTAGTGGTGGCTGTTTAACAGTCTGATGGCTTGAGATAGAAGCTGTTTTTCAGTCTCTCGGTCCTGCTTTGATGCACCTGTACTGACCTCGCCTTCTGGATGATAGCGGGGTGAACAGGCAGTGGCTTGGGTGGTTGTTGTCCTTGATGATCTTTATGGCCTTCCTGTGACATCGGTGTGTGAGGTGTCCTGGAGGGCAGGTAGTTTGCCCCCGGTGATGCGTTCTGCAGACCTCACTACCCTCTGGAGAGCCTTACGGTTGTGGGCGGAGCAGTTGCCGTACCAGGCGGTGATACAGCCCGACAGGATGCTCTCGATTGTGCATCTGTAGAAGTTTGTGAGTGCTTTTGGTGACAAGCCGAATTTCTTCAGCCTCCTGAGGTTGAAGAGGCGCTGCTGCGCCTTCTTCACAACGCTGTCTGTGTGGGTGGACCAATTCAGTTTGTCCGTGATGTGTACACCGAGGAACTTAAAACTTTCCACCTTCTCCACTACTGACCCGTCGATGTGGATAGGGGGGTGCTCCCTCTGCTGTTTCCTGAAGTCCACAATCATCTCCTTTGTTTTGTTGACGTTGAGTGTGAGGTTATTTTCCTGACACCACACTCCGAGGGCCCTCACCTCCTCCCTGTAGGCCGTCTCGTCATTGTTGGTAATCAAGCCTACCACTGTAGTGTCATCCGCAAACTTGATGATTGAGTTGGAGGCGTGCATGGCCACGCAGTCGTGGTGAACAGGGAGTACAGGAGAGGGCTCAGAACGCACCCTGTGGGCCCCAGTGTTGAGGATCAGCGGGGTGGAGAGTGTTGTTACCTACCCTTACCACCTGGGGCCCGTCAGGAAGTCCAGGACCCAGTTGCACAGGGCGGGGTCGAGACCCAGGGTCTCGAGCTTGATGACGAGTTTGGAGGGTACTATGGTGTTAAATGCTGAGCTGTAATCGATGAACAGCATTCTCACATAGGTATTCCTCTTGTCCAGATGGGTTAGGGCAGTGTGCATGTGTGGTTGCGATTGCGTAGTCTTGGACCTATTGGGTCGGTAAGCAAATTGGAGGGGTCTAGGGTGTCCGGTAGGGTGGAGGTGATATGGCCTTGACTAGTCTCTCAAAGCACTTCATGATGACGGAAGTGAGTGCTACGGGGCGGTAGTCGTTTAGCTCAGTTACCTAGCTTTCTTGGGAACAGGAACAATGGTGGCCCTCTTGAAGCATGTGGGAACAGCAGACTGGGATAAGGATTGATTGAATATGTCCGTAAACACACCAATGCAGTTCTCCACACACAGGAAGTGCGGTTGGACAGCCAGTCCAGTATTGTGCCGTCCAGACAGGACAGCTGATTCCCATTCACACTGAACTTAGAGAGCTGATGCAGTTTGGACACACCTGACAGGACAAAGATAGGTGGGGAAACCACATTCATCTGTGATGGACATGATTCCCTTGTCATTGACACATTTTTCTTTTGTAATTATTTCGCTCTCATTTTTGTGGGGACCAATGAGATTATGACTGACCGTCTAGCCTAGAGATGAAGCTGTCATTGAGAGACAGCCTCTAGATGCTGGCAGTTGTCCAGACCCTCCACTTTAGAGATGTCATTGAAGGAGGCCCAGCGCAGGTTGACCAGTTTGTCCAGGTTGGTGAGCCTGGAGAGCCTCTGGCTGTCAAGGTTAAGGGCTGTGATCTTCTCAGGGTTCAGAGGTCACTGTTAAATAAAAAGGCTGCACTTGTACTGCAGATGAAGCACTGGAAAGAACCCTCTGTCACAAGCACGTCATCCAGGTGTGTGAGGGTCATCAGACATCCCAGAAGAGTCATCCTCACTGCCTCGGGCTGGGACAAAAACATCACTTTCATCACCACAGTGTCTGGTTGGTCTTAATGTGCGGATCATGGGCACTCTAAACCTCATGTTAGAGCAGGTGTTAGTGTGTGCTGTAGTATTACCCTGTGCCAGGGATAGTAACGGGTGCTCAGTCGAGTCGCAGCTGTGCGGGTGCGTGTTTCCGGAGCACAGCCGTCTCCTCCCTGGCCCAGGTCAGCTGGTTCCAGCGCAGGTCCAGCTGCTTGAGCCGCCCTAGTCCTTTCAGCCCCTCTCGGGAGAGCAGGTGGTTGTAACTGGTTGGGCTGAAGGAACACAGGGACCATAATGTATGTAGGACTCTAAATGGAGAATTGTTTGATGTAGGTTGGTTGACCAGTAAACACCCCAAACATCAGACACACCGTGTGGGAGATGTCATCTAGTTGGTCACACGAGAGATCTCTTCAGCTTATTCAGACTGTTGCCATGGAGATTCAACACCTTTGACCAGGGAAGAAAGAGGAAAGTGCGGCACCGTCACAGTACAGACGGGATATCAGTGCTAAACCTAGTGAGTCTATGGTACCATTAACTGTAGTTCCTCAACCCTTACTGTAATCTGACTGAGGACGTTGTTGGCCCTGGCTACATTGAGTAAAGTCTTCTCATCCAGGCTCAGCATCTTGGGCCACAGTTTGACCATGGGATCCATGTTCAGTATTTCCTCATCCAGGTTGATATCATTGGGAGGGGGGTCTTCTGTGCATCTGCTGCTGGAACATCGAAAGACAAACATGGTATACTTTTTCCAACCTGGGAGTTATACTCAAAGTCGATGAGGTACTCCAGCAGGACAAGCTCATGGTCAAATAGACTGCATTCACAGCCGCGGTGGATCTCGGAGGAGCAAGGCCTCCCTATATGGATAAGAGTCTCAGGTTTGTCAACAGGAGGATGGAACAGTAGTATGTTGACTTTTGCTGGTTGTTTTCATTAAGAGAGTACTGTCACCAGTAAAAATTATTTTGTTCTAAAGTAACAGCTGTGATATTTCAAATGACATTACCTCCATTTGTCTTATGGCCCTGCTCTGGGCTCACATTGTGGTAAACAGAATGAGCTTTAGGGTAGTTGAGGGGGTCCACTGAATCCCCTTCTCTGATAGGGATGCTGCGGCCCAGGAACACATTGGAATCAATGATCTGACCTGGAAACAGGAGGACAGTTAGAGCCATTTCATTTATGTTTCTCTGATACATCAAATTCTAAATCAAATTAATATCGTAAACACATTTACAGTTTTATCCTGATTTATATCCTCAAGAATTCATTAGCAATACAAAGTCATTGAATTGTGTGAAACATGAAATAGGACCATACAGATCGTGTCTGAAAAGGAGAGGATCTATGCTCTGCTTGGAGGTACCTTCGTTGGCCTGTCACTGTGTGTACTCCTAGGCCTGTCCGTCACACTCCGGCTGTTAGAAAAGAGTACAACCCTCT
This sequence comes from Salvelinus sp. IW2-2015, assembly GCF_002910315.2. Taxonomy (NCBI): domain Eukaryota; kingdom Metazoa; phylum Chordata; class Actinopteri; order Salmoniformes; family Salmonidae; genus Salvelinus; species Salvelinus sp. IW2-2015. The sequence goes on from NC_036849.1 coordinate 15,899,994, forward strand.
CTCTGCCCAGGGCCTAACACAGACACAAGATACAATCTCAGGAACTAAAACAAAGACCCAATCACAGGAACTAAAACAATGGCCCAATCACAGCCTAAAACAATGGCCCAATCACAGGCATAGCGTACAATCTAAATAATACCTTATAAATATCTGCTGTTTAAAAGCCGTCCTCTGGAATGTGCAACATCTCCTTTTTCTTACTGGTTCTTTCAGGATCAGACACATAGAACAGATACTCCAGCCAGCGTTTGTAATTACTGCACAAACATTAGGAGTACAGAAAGCATAAGGATCCGTCTCAAACAGAGCTACTGACAGGTCTAATATTGCAGTTTGTTCTTCAACTATTTCTGCATAATTTTAGACATAGATAGCCAGTATGAGGAACTGCGCTCTGGCTAGATTGAAGGGTAGCTGGTGCGTGAGAAAAGGTACTCGACTCCAACCTTTAATGGAAAAAACAAGGAGGCCGAGATGCAAAATTATACTTAATTTAATCCATGCTAGAAAGAATACAAAAGGTGAAAGTGCAAAGTGTTATTTTGTAATTAAGTATATTTTTGCATCTCGGGCCTACTTGTTTTTTTCCACGTTCTAATTTTAAACAGACACATAACACTGAAGACCTGAGGTGAATATCACAAAGGAGAAAGGTGCCATTTTAAGATTTCCCAGTATCATCATGGGCACTCACTGTGAGAACATTGTCAACTCCTCGCTGGCCAACAGGGTATGAAGCTTGTCCTCGAAGCGAAGCCACAGGGAGCGGATATGGATGTGGATGATACTGTTGATCTTGATGCCAGTAATGCCATAAGCCTTGTAGTCCTACACACAGAACCGGAAGGAAGTAAACCTGTTGGGAGAGAGAAAACAGTGGACTCAGTAGCTAAACGCTGCATGCAAATCACATACACATATAACCTACACAAACGAAGTAAACTCATAATGCCACAATTATGTAAAAGGAGTTCATTTGTACCAGGGGTCTGTAGAGTAGCCTTCTTCAGACCAAATATTCCCCACTGTTTCAAGCTCCATCAGCAGAAAGTGGATCATCAGTTCGTTCCTGTTGGTGGCTTGGGTCAAGTCCCGCAGTTCCCAGGACTCATACCTGCAAAACAAGGCAAAATAACTCTACTTTTTACACTTGATTATCTACGTGCCAATAGAAAGCTTACATGTAAACAACAATGCAAAATCTGACTGTATTCAGCCCCTCTAAACTCAAAGATCTCTCTTGGAGGTCTAATCCATTATTCATGTATGCTGAGTGTACAAAACATTAGGAACACTTCCTAATATTGAGTTGCACCCCCTTTTGCCCTCAGAAAAGCCTCAATTTGTCAGGTCATGGACTACAGGGCGTCTAGCTTGGAGAGGATCCCAGGCTGGGGTCGTGGGTAATATTAGCAGGGGTGTCACTGCGGTCCAGAGCCCTCACTCAGCGAGGACAGTCCATTCTCCCAGGTACGGGCTGACTTCCGGCACAGGGCCTGCACCTCAGACAGCTCACACTCCAGCTGCTCAAGACACCAACACAACAATCATATTAAGCACCACTGTAAATGAATGACAAACGTATCAAAAGTCTATTTTTGAAGGCATAGCGTTGTACTGACATTTCTGAGGGTGTAATTGAGATTCCTCTTGTTCTACAGGAGATTGGCCTGGTTCTCTGCCAGGTTCCTCTGGGCTGTTCCCTCTTAGTGCAGCTGTAAGAGATTCCTCTTCTTCTACAGCAAATTGGCCTGGTTCTTGCCAGGTTCCTCTGGGCTGTCCTCTGGCAGCTGTAAGAGATTCCTCTTGTTCTACAGCAGATTGGCCTGGTTCTCTGCCAGGTTCCTCTGGGCTGTCCTCTGGCAGCTGTAAGAGATTCCTCTTGTTCTACAGCAGATTGGCCAGGTTCTCTGCCAGGTTCCTCTGGGCTGTCCTCTGGCAGCTGTAAGAGATTCTCTTGTTCTACAGCAGATTGGCCTGGTTCTCTGCCAGGTTCCTCTGGGCTGTCTCTGCTGGCAGCTGTAAGAGATTCCTCTTGTTCTACAGCAAATTGGCCTGGTTCTCTGCCAGTTCCTCTGGGCTGTCCTCTGGCAGCTGTAAGAGATTCCTCTTGTTCTACAGCAGATTGGCCTGGTTCTCTGCCAGGTTCCTCTGGGCTGTCCTCTGGCAGCTGTAAGAGATTCCTCTTGTTCTACAGCAGATTGGCCTGGTTCTCTGCCAGGTTCCTCTGGGCTGTCCTCTGGCAGCTGTAAGAGATTCCTCTTTTCTACAGCAGATTGGCCTGGTTCTCTGCCAGGTTCCTCTGGGCTGTCACATGCATGTTGTAGTACATCATTTTCTTCTTCATCACCGTGGACTGAAAGGAACAGATGTTACTACAGTTGAAGTCAGAAGTTTACATACACTTAGGTTGGAGTCATTAAAACTGATTTTTCAACCACTCCACAAATTCTTCTTAACAAACTATAATTTTTGCAAGTCGGATAGGACATCTACTTTGTGCATGACACAAGTCATTTTTCCAACAATTGTTTATAGACAAATAATTTCACTTATAATTCACTGAATCACAATTCCAGTGGGTCAGAAGTTTACATACACTAAGTTGACTGTGCCTTTAAACAGCTTGGAAAATTCAAAAAATATGTCATGGTTTAGAAGGTGTGTCTGATAGGCTAATTGACATAATTTGAGATATTGGAGTTGCACTTGTGGATGTATTTCAAGCCTACCTTCAAACTCAGTGTCTCTTTGCATGAATCATGAGAAATCTATAAGAAAATCAGCCGAGACCTCAGGAAAAAAGAATTGTACGCCTCCACAAGTCTGGTTCATCCTTGGGAGCAATTTCCAAATGCCTGAAGGTACCACGTTCATCAGTACAAACAATAGTACGCAAGTATAAACACCATGGGACCACGCAGCCATTCTAACTGCTCAGGAGGAGACACGTTCTGTCTCCTAGATATGAACCTACTTTGGTGCGAAAAGTGCAAATCAATCCCAGAACAAACAGCAAAGGACCTTGTGAAGATGCTGGAGGAAACAGGTACAAAAGTACTATATCTACAGTAAAACGAGTCCTATATCGACATAACCTGAACGGCCACTCAGCAGCATACCACCCTGCATACCACTGCTGGCTTGCTTCTGAAGCTAAGCAGGGTTGGTCCTGGTCAGTCCCTGGATGGGAGACCAGGTGCTGCTGGAAGTGGTGTTGGAGGGCCAGTAGGAGGCACTCTTTCCTCTGGTCTAAACAAAGATCCCAATGCCCCAGGCAGTGATTGGGACACTGCTCTGTGTAGGGTGCCGTCTTTCGGATGGGACGTTAAACGGGTGTCCTGACTCTCTGAGGTCATTAAAGATCCATGGCACTTATCGTAAGAGTAGGGGTGTTAACCCCGGTGTCCTGGCTAAATTCCCAATCTGGCCCTCAACCATCACGGTCACCTATAATCCCCAGTTTACAATTGGCTCATTCATCCCCCTCCTCTCCCCTGTAACTATTCCCCAGGTCGTTGCTGCAAATGAGAACGTGTTCTCAGTCAACTTACCTGGTAAAATAACGGTAAAATAAAAAAATAAAAAAGGAAGAAGCCACTGCTCTAAAACCACTATAAAAAAAGCCAGACATGGTTTGCAACTGCACATGGGGACAAAGATCGTACTTTTTGGAGAAATGACCTCTGGTCTGATGAAACAAAAACAGAACTGTTTGGCCATAATGACCATCATTATGTTTGGAGGAAAAAGGGGGAGGCTTGCAAGCCGAAGAACACCATCCCAACCGTGAAGCACGGGGGTGGCAGCATCATGTTGTGGGGGTGCTTTGCTGCAGGAGGGATTGGTGCACTTCACAAAATAGATGACATCATGGGGAAGGGAAATTATGTGGATATATTAAAGCAACATCTCAAGACATTAGTCAGGAAGTTAAAGTGGTTGCAAATGGGTCTTCCAAATGGACAATGACCCCAAGCATACTTCCAAAGTTGTGGCAAAATGGCTTAAGGACAACAAAGTCAAGGTATTGTAGTGGCCATCACAAAGCCCTGACCTCAATCCTATAGAACATTTGTGGGCAGAACTGAAAAAGCGTGTGCGAGCAAGGAGCCCTACAAACCTGATTCAGTTCCACCAGCTCTGTCAGGAGGAATGGGTCAAAATTCACCCAACTTATTGTGGGAAGTTTGTGGAAGGCTACCCTAAACGTTTGAACCAAGTTAAACAATTTAAAGGCAATGCTACCAAATACTAATTGAGTGTATGTAAACTTCTGACCCACTGGGAATGTGATGAAAGAAATCAAAGCTGAAATAAATCATTCTCTATTATTATTCTGACATTTCACATTCTTAAAATAAAGTGGTGATCCTAACTGACCTAAGATTGGGAATTTTTACTAGGATTAAATGTCAGGAATTGTGAAAAACTGAGTTTAAATGTATGTAAGGTGTATGTAAACATCCGACTTCAACTGTATGTACTGTGTGCAATGGAACCCCTTTATTCATAGCATACATGTTTAGTTCATTGGACTGTAATTACACTAGAAGATTAGAAGAAATGCAACACCTGAAAAATACACCCATCATCAGAGTTCAGGGACAACTCATTAAACAAATGCTGTAATCTCTCAGGAGTAGAGAGTATCAGAGCCCTGGAGACCACACAGTGACAGAACTTGTGAAAGGTTTTTTGCACATTTATTAAAAATGGAAATATCACATTTACATAAGTATTGTTAGCAGTTGATGTCATTCTTTAATAACACAGACCCCAAAGCAAATCAGGGGGAGGAAAATAGGTATATTCGAAGATGACAAATCATACGGTCATTCTCCCCTGTCCTCAGAGATTCTCTCCAGTGATTCTCGCTCCAGAATAAAGGGACAGGATGTAGTTTTTAACCCAGCCCTAGCCCGTGGTTGACCAATTAGAATTCCTTGCAATAAAACTGGGCCAATGGCCAAATAACAAGTATCCTATTTCAGGCTCAATATATAGACAAATTCCATGTCTCTAACCCATTGTTAATTAATTCCCTATTACAGAAAAAAACACTATTTCCATTGATCGTTAATTCTAGTCCTCTGTCTCTGTGTTGTGTATTTATCTTCCATATATTCTTATTGCATTCAGACCCTTTACTCAGTACTTTGTTCAAGCACCTTTGGCAGTGATTACAGCCTTGAGTCTTCTTGAGTATGACACTACAAGCCTGGCAAACCTGTATTTTGGGAGTTCTTCCCATTCTTCTCTGTAGATCCTCTCAAGCTCTGTCAGGTTGGATGGGGAGCGTCGCTGCACAGCTATTTTCAAGTCTCTCCAGAGATGTTCAATCGGGTTAAAGTCCGAACTCTGGCTGGGCCACTCAAGGACATTCAGAAACTTGTCCCAAAGTCACTCCTGTGTTGTCTTGGCTGTGTGCATAAGGTCGTTGTCCTGTTGGAAGGTGAACCTTCACCCCAATCTGAGGTCCTGAGCGCTCTGGAGCAGGTTTTCATCAAGGATCTCCCTGTACTTTACTCCGTTCACCTTGTGGCGAAATCCTGCACGGAGCCTTCACCGTGCGCTGCCACTTAAAGAGCGCATCAGCAGTAAGGAAGGAGGAAATAGACAGCTTGTTCAGATCTTTGGGGAGGAGCTCTTGGGTGGCGCGACAGTTTGATTGTGTGTGCTATGCTGCAGAAGGTTTGTTTACAGCGTGTGTAGATTATAAAGTATTTAACTCAATCATCGGTGTGACCGCTCTAGGTCGTGGTTGTTTTCATTTGGGACCGCGCCGGTTATGGATCGCATTGATTACATTGTTGCGAAGCTTTAACGTAGAAACCAACAAACCATCGGACGGTCAGACAGTACACCGGCACGCCTGAAGACCACAGCTAAGATCTCTCTTGTTCTCTTCACTCTATCGTTCCAGTGCTTTACCCTGCAACAGACTTTCTATTTTTCAAATGCACTTCCCATTGAAGTTCATTAGAGCTGGACTAGTATTGCCCTGACAGAAGTATTTGGGTGGACATTTTAGTTAAAATGGAGGTTGCTTACAAGTTGTGTATTGTTATTTGAACTGTATTCAGGTGGGGTGTACTAATGACATGTGGCCGAGAAGATTGTGGACATTTTTAAGGCCTTTGTTGTGTCTATGAACACCCCCCACATTCATACCCTCTGCACTCCTCCACTGGAAGATAATACATATTACTGCAAATCCTCTGATGACTGGGTTCTATCTTGTATGAAGTTGCTGTTCAATTGCTCTGCCATTATTATTGTATGAGGTATTCTTGGTGGGGTTACCCCTGTGCTGTGATGTGGGTTTTATAGGGTGTGTATTCTCTTTTCTCTCCACTGTCTATCTGGTAAACAGGCTACACTCTAGGCAGTCTCTTCTGCTGATGCGTGGGGGTCTGGTAGTGGTACTCTCTCTATTCTACTCTTTTCCTTTCGGCATGGTTAATACCCGCCTTTCGGCATGGTTAATACCTGCCTGGCGCCCGAACAAAATCTTTCTTTACCCCTCTAATAAATACTGCTACAACCTTTGCCACGATCCTGACTAGTCTCTCAGTCCCTCCAGCTGAAAAACATCCCCACAGCATGATGCTGCCACCACTATGCTTCACCAAAGGGATGGTGCCAGGTTTCCTCCAGGTGTGACGCTTGGCTTTCAGGCCAAAGAGTTCAATCTTGGTTTCATCAGACCGGAGAATCTTGAGTCCTTTAGGTGCCATTTGGCAATCTCCATGTGGGCTGTCATGTGCCTTTTACTGAGGAGTGACTTCCATCTGGGCACTCTACCATAAAGGCCTCATTGGTGGAGTGCTGCAGAAATGGTTGTCCTTCTGGAAGGTTCTCCCATCTCCACAGAAAAACTCTGGAGCTCTGTCAGAGTGACCATCGGGTTCTTGGTCACATCCCTGATCAAGGCCCTTCTCCCCCAATTGCTCAGTTTGGCCAGGAGGCCAGCTCTAGGAAGAGTCTTGGTGGTTCCAGACTTCTTCCATTTAAGAATGATGGAAGCCAGTGTGTTATTGGGGACCTTCAGTGCTGCAGAAATTTGTTTGTACCCGTCCCTAGATCTGAGCCTCAACACCATCGTGTCTCGGAGCTCTACGTACAATTCCTTCGACCTCATGACTTGGTTTTTGCTCGGACATGCACTGTCAACTGTGGGACCTTATATAGACAGGTTGTGTGCCTTTCAAAATCTTGTCCAATCAATTGTATTTACCACAGGTGGACTCCAAGTTGTAGAAACTTCTCAAGGATGATCAATGGAAACAGGATGCACCTGAGCTCAATTTCAAGTCTCATAGCAAAGGATCTGAATACTTATGTAAATAAGGCATTTTTTGTTTTTAAAAACCTGTTTTCGCTTTGTTATTATGGGGCATTGTGTGTAGATTGATGAGGAAACATTTTTATTTAATCCATTTTAGAATAAGGCTGTAACGTAACAAAATGTGGAAAAAGTGAAGGGGTCTGAATACGTTCCGAATGCACTGTAAATCCGAGAGGACGGCATCTCCTTAATGGATGCGATGGACATTAACATAATTAATGAGATGATAGGATTCCCACTTGTTTGTTGGTAGAGGGTTTATCTGAGGTTTCATGAGAGGACCAACTGTTTCTTCACCTAAAAGCCATACTTGACTTCAAATATGTTGTAGGAAAATAGTTAAAAATTATGGATGAGACAAACAATTTCATGCACCACTTCATGGAACCCCTCCTTCAACCCTACCTTGTTGATTACACAGTAAAAAAGAAACATGCAAATTTGACAGACAATTCATGCAGCTCAATGAAATTAGTGTCTGAGTGAATGAAAATAAGTGTTTCTATTATTTGAAAGGGCAAGACTTATTTTCTTTTCTTATTTTTCTTTCTTTAACCATACTTACAACTCAGGCTACTAAAGGATAAATGCCACATCAAAATTACAAAGATGGAAAGCTTCAGATGAATTGTGCAACAGGTAAAAATCAGCAGATCTTTTCTGAACTGCCCTAATAATAGAGCTTCAATAAACAAAATGCAGGGAATTGCTGTACAGATCTTTTAAAATCAATCCGAGACTGGGAAAATAGGAAACTATCCAGACTGACGGCCAATCAAACATAATAGCCAATCCTTTGTTGGGTTACTGATTTCTACATTGTCGACTAGGATAAAGGTTTCAATGAAAATTCATTATATGGACAAACTGACAGCACAGTTGCAGTCACCAACGCTCTGGATAACATAACAGCCTAACCAGCTCTGCTAGGGCGAGTAATGTTCAGTGAGCTGTTCTCATTTGTGTCTGGAAATAGCTAGCAAGTTAGCTTGGGTGCATGATTGCTGTTAGTACAGAACGCTTGGATCATCCATACATTTGATTGATTGATGGGTGGGGATAAAGCTTAAGAGGGTATGAACGACACTGAATGGATGTAGACAAAGAAGGGGTCTCCAGTAATAGTACCAAATCATTCAGAGGACATTTTCTCAAAAGGGAGTTTACAAGTTTATCAACTTTCAAAGATGTATAAACTTCCCATTGTTCATCAACTGTAGTGTATCTACATAAGACTGATTTGAGCCGGTCGGTCACATATTTATATAAATCTACCATAGATTAGGCAATCAATATATTTGACTGAGAAGCAAGCCTGTAATTGACCATACGCAAAGGCCGTAGTCAAATATTAGATTGAGAAAGTGCAAAATTACAACTTTGCATTATTGAAAATAAGTGAATGTTTTCTTAACTTCTTAACTTAATTTTCACACTGAGCTAATCTTGTTCCCAGATAAATTCAGATTTTCAATGGCTGATATTAGGATCAGGATTTTTGGATTTTCATGGCTGATATTAGGATCCTGTGAAACAGTTAACAGATAATTGAACAATTATTATTATTATTATAAAGTATATCAAAGACGTAAAGTTTACAGTCATTGGCGATGACCCTTTAATTGACCTATCTTTTCAATGTTATTGTCAGCTAGGTTCAGCTCTCATCTTTTGAAGCGTGTTCAATCCCTTTAAACAGTTATGAAGAAAGGATGAGACACAACAAAATGGGTGATTTCAACAAAACCAATCTATTCAGATTATTAGGTACTTTACAAACAACGCATGACACAGAAAAGCATCCATACCTCTCAGTAAATTATTCTTAAACCACAGCACCTGTAGATTAACAAGTGACTCCAAATTCTCAATATCACTGATCTGATTATCATAGAGGCACAGCTTCTGTAGCTGATGGCAATTCTTAAATCCAGAAATGGCTTGCAATAATGAAAATAAATACCCCCCAAAATTGTTGGTATTAAAGATAATAATGCAAATCATAGCTAGATTAGTTATTTTGCAGACATTTTGGAGTCTATTCTGAATCGAGAAATCAAAGATGGACAATATAATTCTGTTCTATATAGATACTCTTTAGATTAAACTCTACACACACATTTCCAAGATGTCATCATGAAGGAATGAAGAGAAACCTGGATCTTGTTGTCAGCTGCCATTCCACCAACCAGTGCTCCTGAAACAGGGGACAAGACTCAAGGCCCTGGATGTGGCTGATATTCTGGCCTACCATTGTCAGCTGGCACAGCCTGAGGAAAAGGGAGTCCAACCATACGCGGATAACCTGAGAAGAACATCTCCAGGGATGTGATGCTGTTACCATCCTGGGTTATCTTCTCATAAGATGCCCTGTTTGCAAGGAGTTACAAAAAAGGGTGTCTTCGATAGCCAAACTCTGAAAATTATACACGACATTGTGACAAAATTACTCACCAGTTAGATTTTTTGTTTATTTTTTAACTTTGAACCCCTTTTTCTTGTCCCATTGCTGCAACTCCTGTACGGACTCGGGAGAGGCGAAGGTCAAGAGCCATGTGTCCTCCAAAACGCGACCTTGCCAAGCCGCAGAAGCACCAATGTGTCGTAGGAAACACTACAACTGGTGACCAAAGTCAGCACGTGTCCGGCCCGCCACAGGAGTCGCTAAAGCGCGATGGTACAAGGACATCCCGGTCGGCCGAACCCTCCCCTGATCCGGACGACGCTGGGCCAATTGTTCACCACCTAATTGTTCTCCCGGGCGTGGCTGGCTGCAACGCAGCCTGGGATCGAACCCGGGTCTGTAGTGACGCCTCTAGCACCGCAATGCAGTGCCTTAGACCGCTGCGCCACTCGGGAGGACCATACCTGTTCTTTGATAACCTCTTCCTCACCATTATGTCTTTGCTTTTCACTCTTCATCATGTTTTTCTGTGCTGAAATATAAGCAACTGTTGACCAAGTCAAGTAGCTCAAGCAAGGAACATTGCTAAACTTAGAATGTGTTGGGGACTGGGGGTGTTGTCTGAGGGTTTCAATTAGGTTAAGGTACAAGCTACACTGACTGTATCAGTAAACAAACATCTGGAAAAAGTAATTACAGGGCCATTCCATTTGATTTCAATCACTTTTTGACCACACCCCTTTTGATTTGAACTAAAATGCCAATACATATTTGCCCATGGTACAAGTGGTCAGAAAGTGACTTTTTGAACCTGAATGTCAAAACATTCAAGAGATAAAGGTGCCCATAGCTGACACATTTTGCATATCCCACCATACCATGAGACATCCATGTATTCATCATCACTGCAAAAGATAAACAGGTGAGTTTGAAGCTATTTAATGATTTCTTTTAAAGGCCCAGTGCTGTCAAAAAAGTGAATTTCATGTGTTTTATATATATATATATATTTCCACACTGCGAGGTTGAAATAATACTGTGAAAATAATAATAATGCCCTTTTAGCGTAAGAGCTGTTTGAACATTTCTGCTAGTTTTGGTGGAACGGAGTTTTGGCCTTCCTGGTGACATCACCAGGAGGTAAATTAGTTAATAGACCAATAAGATTATAAACAAATTATTATTTACAATGACGGTCTACCCCGGCCAAACCAAGATGACGCTAGGCCAATTGTGCACCGCCCTATGGGACTCCCAATCACGGCCGAATGTGATACAGCCTGGATTTGAAAAGTACAGAGATGCAGTGCCTTGGACCGCTGCTCCACTCAGGAGGCCAAGTATAAAGAGCAACAATGTGTGATTTCTGTCTGACTCACAAATTAGCTATGTTACTAGCTAGCTATTTTTCTAATTTACTTCACAGAACAAAAACATTTGCTTACTTAGTAAGCTAACGTTAGCTATATGTTAGCTGGCTAACTGTAACAGTTATCTAATCAAATGTAAGTTACTTACATTGAAGCTGAACAAGAGTTCGCTGTCTGCTCAGACAACTAACGTCATACTTGTTTCAGACTGTTATTGCTGCTATTATATTTATGAAAATAAATTATAATTTGTGTGTTTATATGATAAACAGTATGCACATGTAAGTTAGCTACTGTAGCATGCTCAAGCATGGTTTTGTCATCAACCCGTATCCAGGCAAGTGCGTCCCCTTTGCTCAGGAGCCATCTTAACTTTTTCGTTGTACTTTTGATAAACCCCACACGAGGGCGCTGCAGCACTAGTAATTTGAGAACAAACTTGCATGAAGAACAAATGAAATAGTCCCCCTGGGTATTCGCATAAGAGTGAAATGACTTGCATCCATAGGCTACTAACTTGTAAGCGTTTAACTAAAATAAAAATACAACAGTGTTGTATGTTCAAAAATTGTACAATTTGCGTTAATAATTTAATGGTCTCTAAGCAAACCTGAAATATGCTTAAATAAGCTTCAAGGTCTAAAATGTATTTTATGTATGCTGTACTCTTGTAAATATACTGTGTAGACTTCCATGGTATATTCACACACTTATAATAGTCACGCTGACTGCCCCAAATAAGTGCCAACCTTAAGCTACACAGACATGACGTCAGCATGGAAGCGCTGAACTAAAACAAACCAACCTCACTCACTTGTGCTCTCGGACTGGACCGCGCAGCCATTAGAATTTTACAATATCAATTTAAGCATACATTTGTAAATCCAGTCAGATTTCAAATCATAATTTCCTGTTTATTGCTTAGATCAACCCAATATCCATTGTGTAGCCCGCGTTAAAGCTTGTGCCTCAGTGCCTATTATCTCTCGCGCAACCTGAACCTCTCCCTAAAAGCATGTCTTCGAAGCCCGGTGACGAACTAGGTTCGGAAGGGGAATGGTTTGGGAACGATTGTGAAAGAAATGGCCTATTTGGAAATACACCACCTCTGTTTGAGCTACGTGAAGATTTAAAACCGAAAAGCAGGGAAGAGACGAGCGACCTGGATCAACAATTCCACAAATTTGAGGACGATGGGAAAAGGCCTCCCGTTGCTATGGAAACTGCATCTACAGGTAAGACGGTTTATCAATAACATTTATCAGTAACATTCATTTTATCATTCATAGCCTATACTTGTATTTATATAGATATACGTAGTGTGTAATTTGCATTTGGCTGTTTACACATCTCATAGCGGAACATGCTCGACCAGGCAGCCTTTTGGGGTGTAGTATGAGGCAGTCTGAGATGGAACCTTCGTCATCACAGAGTGTGCCAGGCGTTCTGTACCTTCTCACGAAGTCTGAGAAGTTTAGGATATCGAACCATGGGTTTGGCTGGGAAATGTGCTTGAAAGTGCAAGTCTGGTAATGGAGTTGACGTCCTATTAGTGGGTACAAAATAGAAGAGATGTGTATAAAATTCATAACTGTGTTTATTTTCGACTATGAAATCTAGGTCTACATAAAATTGAAATGAGTCTCTCAGAGAAACAGAACAGACCAAGAAAACAACAGGCACTCTATGGCCTAGACATAGGCCTATTTATTAGGCTACAAACATTGGTAGGGTGCAGTCCTTTTAGTTTAAGTTTTACATTCTTAAAGCTTGGAACAACATACTGGGAAAAATAGTTGCATAGCTATATCACAAATGTTAAACTGAAAGTTTCTGAATATTCTAACAGTAATACCTTTCGGGTGTTTCCATAACAGTCTTAACTGAAATGTTAGCTCTCCCCTGACGATAAACAGGTCCTGGTATAGGCCTACATTTCAAAAATAGCCCTAATTGTTTGTTTACAAAGGCAGCCTGGCTGGGATACAATGTGTCACTCACAGCCTAAGCTCATCACCGCCTAAGCTTGTTTAGTATATTAGGATCCCCAATTAGCTACTACACCTGCAGCAGCTACTCTTCCTGGGGTCCACACTTTTTTTTTACAAATACTTGAAAAATGTACAGAACAGTTAGACAAGAACATAAGATTCAATTTACACTCTATTCATATGAATATTGTTATATACATTACAGTTACATTAGATCTTTAGAAAGAGGAGAGGCGCTGTGAGACAATGTTTTTTAAATATCTTTTTTAAAGCTAAACTTGCTTTTTGCCAGAGAAACCTCTTGTGGCAGAGCATTCCACAATGACATAACTATATACAGTGGGGAGAACAAGTATTTGACACACTGCCGATTTTGCAGGTTTTCCTACTTACAAAGCATGTAGAGGTCTGTAATTTTTATCATAGGTACACTTCAACTGTGAGAGACGGAATCTAAAACAAAAATCCAGAAAATCACATTGTATGATTTTTAAGTAATTMATTTGCATTTTATTGCATGACATAAGTATTTGATACATCAGAAAAGCATAACTTAATATTTGGTACAGAAACCTTTGTTTGCAATTACAGAGATCATACGTTTCCTGTAGTTCTTGACCAGGTTTGCACACACTGCAGCAGGGATTTTGGCCCACTCCTCCATACAGACCTTCTCCAGATCCTTCAGGTTTCGGGGCTGTCGCTGTGCAATATGGACTTTCAGCTCCCTCCAAAGATTATGTATTGGGTGAAAGCAGTATCCAGACCCATCAAATGTAGTGATCACAATATAGTAGCCATATCTAGAGAAACCAAAGTTCCAAAGGCTGGGCCTAATATAGTGTATAAGAGGTCATACAATAAGTTTTGTAGTGATTCCTATGTTGTTGATGTAAAGAATATTCATTGGTCCATGATGTGTAATGAGGAACAAACAGATGCTGCACTTGACACATTCATGAAATGGCTTATTCCAGTTACTAATAAGCATGCACCCATTTAAGAAAATGACTGTAAAAACTATTAAATCCCCGTGGAGTGATGAGGAATTTAAAAATTGCATGGTTGAGAGGGATGAGGCAAAAGGAATGACAAATAAGTTTGTCTGCACAACCGATTGGCAAACATATTGCAAATTGAGAAATCATGTGACTAAACTGAATAGAAAGAAGAAGAAACTACAAAATGAAACAAAGATAAATGACAATGAATGATAGTAAAAAGCTTTGGAGAACCTTAAATGAAATCTTTAGAAAAAAAGGCAAACTCAGCTCTATCATTCATTGAAGCAAATGGCTCGTTCATCACAAAACCGACTGATATTGTTACTTTAATAACATTTTAATTGGCAAGATTAGCAAATTTAGGCATGACATACCAGCAAAAAACACTGACACAACCAAGTATATGTGACCAAATTATTAAACACAAGCATTGTAATTTTGAATTCCGTAAAGTGAGTGTGGAAGAGGTGAAAAAAATAGTTGTCTATCAAAAATGGCAAGCCAATGGGGTCTCACAACTTGGATGGAAAATTACTGAGGATAATAGCGGACAATATTGCCACTCCTATTTGCCATATTTTCAATTTAAGCCTACTAGAAAGTGTGTGCCCCTAGGCCTAGAGGGAAGCAAAAGTAATTCCGCTACCTAAGCAGCCCCCTTTACTGGCTCAAATAGCCGACCATTCAGCCTGTTACCAACCCTTAGTAAACTTTTGGGAAAAAATAGTTTGACCAGATACAATGCTATTTTACAGTGAACAGACTTTCAGCACGCTTATAGGAAGGACAAGCACAGCACTTACACAAATGACTGATTGGCTGAGCGAAATTGATGATAAAAAGATTGTGGGGGCTGTTTTGTTAGACTTCAGTGCAGCTTTTGACATTATCGATCACAGTCTGATGCTGGGAAAACGTATGTGTAATGGCTTTACACATCCTGCTATATTGTAGATAGTTACCTGTCTAAAGGAACACAGAGGGTGTTCTTTAATGGAAGCCTTTTCAACATAATCCAGGTAGAATCAGGAATTCCCCAGGGAAGCTGTCTATGCCCCTTCTTTCAATCTTTACTAACGACATGCCGACATGTATCTATGTATGCGGATGACGCAACACTATACACGTCAGCTACTACAGCGGCTGAAATGACTGCAACACTCAACAAAGAGCTGCAGTTTCAGCAAGGAATAAGTTAGTCCTAAATATTTATAAAACTAAAAGCATTGTATTTGGGACAAATCATTCACTAAATCCTAAACCTCAACTAAATCTTGTAATAAATTATGTGGAATTTCAGCAAGTTGAGGTGACTAAACTGCTTGGAGAAACCCTGGATTGTTAACTGTCATGGTCAAAACATATTGATGCAACAGTAGCTAAGATGGGGAGAAGTCTGTCCATAATAAAGCGCTGCTCTACCTTAACAGCACTATCAAAAAGGAAGGTCCTACAGGCCCTAGTTTTGTCGCACCTGGACTATTGTTCAGTCGTGTGGTCAGGTGCCACAATTGCAATTGGCTCAGAACAGGGCAGCACGGCTGGCCCTTGGATGTACACAGAGCGCTAACATTAATAATATGCATGTCAATCTCTCTTGGCTCAAAGTGGAGGAGTGATTGACTTCATCACTACTTGTATTTATGAGAGGTATTGACATGTTGAATGCACCGAGCTGTCTGTTTGAACTACTGGTGCACAGCTTGGACACCCATGCATACCCCACAAGACATGCCACAAGAGGTCACTTCACAATCCCGAAGTCCAGAACAGACTATGGAAGGCGCACAGTACAACAGAGCCATGACTACATGGAACTCTATTCCACATCAAGTAACTGATGCAAGCAGTAAAATTTGATATACAAAACAGGTTCTGCCTTGGCAGCAGCTAATGGGGATCCATAATTAATAAAAATGCAAACAGCACATACAGTTGACCGGGGCAGCTCAACAGTGCAGAAATTTGACGAAATTATTTGTTGGAAAGGTGGCTGGCTGTGCCACGTTGAAAGTCGCTGAGATCTTCAGTAAGGCCATTCTCCTACCAGTGTTTGTCTATGGAGATTGCATGGCTGTGCTCAGTTTTATATACCTGTCAGCAACGGGTGTGACTGAAATAGCCGATGCCACTAATTTGAAGGGCTGTTCACATACTTTTGTATATATACAGTTGAAGTCGGAAGTTTACATACACCTTAGCCACATACATTTAAACTCAGTTTCACAATTCCTGACATTTAATCCTAGTAAAAATTCCCTGTTTTAGGTCAGTTATCACCACTTTATTTTAAGAATGTGAAATGCCAGAATAATAGCAGAGTATGATTTATTTCAGCTTTTATTTCTTTCATTACATTCCCTGTGGCTCAGAAGTTTACATACACTCAATTAGTATTTGGTAGCATTGCCTTTAAATTGTTTGACGGCTGCGTGGTCCCATGGTGTTTATACTTGCATACTATTGTTTGAACAGATGAACATAGTACATTCAGGCATTTGTACATTTCTCCCGAGGATGAACCAGACTTGTGGAGGTCTACAATGTTTTTCTGAGGTCTTGGCTGATTTCATGGCTTTCTTTAGATTTCCCATGATGTCAAGCAAAGAGGCACTGAGTTTGAAGGTAGGCCTTGAAATACATCCACAGGTACACCTCCAATTGACTCAAATGATGTCAATTAGCTTAACAGAAGCTTCTAAAGCCATGACATCATTTTCTTAGTGTATGTAAACTTCTGACCCACTGGAATTGTGATTCAGTGAATTATAAGTGAAATAATCTGTCTATAAACTATTGTTGGAAAAATGACTTATCATGCACAAAGTAGATGTCCTATATGTCTTGCCAAAACAATTGTTTGTTAACAAGAAATTTGTGGTGTGGTTGAAAAACGAGTTTTAATGACTCCAACCAAAGTGTATGTAAACTAGGGACTTCAACTGTAGTGCACCTCTCCCCATCTTCACAACAACTTGACTATGATAACTGACCATCCAATGTTACTCCTAGGGGTTCAGCTTCTTCAACTTGTTCAATGTTCACACTTTATGCACAACTTCAGTTGATGTTTAGGTCTAAGATAATGTACCAAATTTGTACCAAATACAATGCTTTTGGTTTTAGATGTAATTAAGACCAGTTTGCTAATTATCACTTAATGTTTACATATCTGGCATTACTCATCTCATATGTATATACTGTTTTCTATACTATTCTACGGTATCTCATTCACTTAATAATGTTTACATATCTTGCATTACTCGTCTCATATGTATATACTATATTCTATACCTTAGTCCATTACGGTCTGACATCGCTCGTCCATATGTATATAGTCTTAATTCATTCCTACATAGATTTGTGTGTATTGGGTATATGTTGTGTAATTTGTTAGATATTACTGCACTGTCGGAGCTAGAAGCACAGGAATTTCGCTACACACGCAATAACATCTGCTAATCACGTGTATGTGACCAATAAAATTTGATTTGACTAACTCCTGGCTAAGAGTCTCAGTGCGCTCACTGGCTTTAGGTGCTGATGTGTAGAGTGTGCATAGTCATTTTAGCTTATTGTAAGACAAGTGGCAAATCATTTGTAAAAATAGAGAAGAGTAACTGCCCTAGGCAACTGCCCTGAGGGATACCGCACTGTATATATCTGTTAGAGAAGCTTCCATTGAAGAATACTCTAAATTCTATTGGATAAGTAACTCTCCAACCATGTTATGTTAGATGGTGTAAAGCCATAGCAAGTGAGTTTTTTCAATAACAAATTATGACCAATAACATCAAAGGCTGCACTGAAATCTAACAATACAGCTTCAACTATCATCTTATTATCCATTTATTTTAGTTAATCATCAGTCATCTGAGTCAGTGCAGTACAAGTTGAGTGCCCTTCCCTATTCACATGCTGAAAGTCAATTGTGAACTTGTCCTTCGAAAAATAGTATTGTATTTGTTCAACCACAATTTTCTCCGTCATTTTACTAAGAGGCAGCAAACTGATTGGGCAGCTGTTAGAGCCAGCAAAGGGTGCTTGACTATTTTTATGTAGAGGAATTACTCTAGCTTCCTTCCATGCCTGTCGACACACACTCCTTTAGGCTTTGATTAATTAAAGACATAGCAAATAGGGGTGGCAATACAGTCTGCTACCTTTCTCAATAGTTTCCCATCTAGGTCACTGGCGTAACGCAGTTTCTCTGGACCCCCGCAAGGTCGGAGTGATACTGGGCAGGATAGATTGCCAGAGCTGATTTCTATGAGAAAAGAGATTTCCTCTTTCTCATCCGGGTTGTGGATCAATCTAACATTTGCATAACATAGGCCTAGTCCCTAAACATAAACTTAATTGTGAGTTTATTTCAAGTTGAGGCTATTTGTAGCCATGGAATCTCACATGTAAGCCAATGAATTTAGTAAGGTTTGCTAGCACTGATTAAGCAGATTGCTGTAGAACCTCAAAGCAGTGTTTTTGTGGGAGCATCATTCATGCTTCATCTCTAAGTCCGTTACCCTCTTCAGCAGAGCTCAGCTCATACTGCTATTTTTAATCCTGGAAAAACAGGGCTCACCATCCGCTTGTAGAGGAGGGAACTGGAGTCCTGCACTTGCATTTTCATTCACGGTCCCTCTGAAATATTCATAAGATGGTGTTTAAAATCCATGACTAGCTTGCTCTCTTCTTAACCCAGGCCTTTTCTTTAGCTCTTTCAGCCCTGTCAGTCTTAAGATGAATGTTTTTTGCTACATTAACAGAGGCATCTAGGCTATTTTAAGCCTGTAATCTGATTTTAATGCAGTCTTTTAGTAAGTGTGGTATTGCATATCAGTGTTTACAAAAACATTGGTGTTTTTGTTGTTCAGAAACTGAAGGAGTCTTCTAAACATGGCTACAGTTCAGCCTGCCAGATTATTTTCCCTTACGGCAAGATAAAAGGTGTGTGTTAATAGTTTACTGACTGTGGCTTCACAGCTCGAGACAGAGGATTGACCTGTTCCCAAACACACACACACACGGACACATGCAAACACACAGCAGCCATTTCAGAAAATCATCAAAAGGCAAACATAACTGCCTTTTAGCCATGCTTGCTGGGCCCTGTCTACAGTATA
The DNA here is from genome assembly GCF_002910315.2 of Salvelinus sp. IW2-2015. Taxonomy (NCBI): domain Eukaryota; kingdom Metazoa; phylum Chordata; class Actinopteri; order Salmoniformes; family Salmonidae; genus Salvelinus; species Salvelinus sp. IW2-2015. The sequence continues at coordinate 15,919,240 of NC_036849.1, forward strand.
GAAGTAATCTGTTGTGACACTTGTGGTCTTGGTGGGCACAATGTGTATCTTTACAGATCTAGACTGCTTTCAACTAACCAGACACTGACCAGCCAGATCTAGGATAGTTTTTGGAGCAGAAAAGCCCTAGCCGGTTCTGTCCTGTCTAGGACCTTGGGCCTGACCCTCTCCATGCAACAATGTACTCACACAATCTCACTCTCGCCTGTGGATATCATGCTCCAGGAAATTAAACTGCATACTTATTGGACATCATTTCCTGTAACTCACAGAACCTCAGAGTAAGGCTACTTACTGTACATTAGTCCTCTCCCGTTCAGGCCATAGATAGTGCTGGTCTCAGCTGCACATATTCAATTACAGCAGCAGGACATGTGGAGAAAAATCTTTAGCCATACAGCATGCCTGTTCTTCCTAAGGCTAAGTGATGCCCAATCATCCCCATCCTCTGCACATAAAGATGTTGCACACAACGATGTCTTAGAAAGATGACAAAACAATGTGTTAATTATGAGCAGGACATCCAGAATTCTGACCAGATCTGACCACGCTGTGAAATGCACATGAGGACATCGCTTCACTTGTTCATTATATTCACAGCAGATGGTGCATCTAATGGGTTCCCCATGCTGAAAGTTAGAGAATTTGGGCATTTCTTCTCTATTTTTGTGAATATTTTATGTTTTGAAGTCATTGTTTTATATTCCGAGAGCCAATGGATTTAAGGCAATAGGACTGTTTCACGGTATGCATATTTCACATCAATAGTCCCTGTTGTAGAGCTTCTGTAGTGTTCCCACCTTCCTATGTAATGCTCCTGATTTGTCTGTGAAATACACATTTTACTCTCTGCAGATAAAATATTAGGCTACTAGTACATTCCTTCTATACATCTCCCATCCAGACATATCAAGCACAACAATCTTTACGCACTAGCCTAATTTTGACACAGTGACTAATGGGTTACTTGCGCTTCTTCTGCATCTCAGCATAAAGCATGAGAGAGGGTGTCTACTGCCTGAGACCTTTCCATAACCAGGAGAGAGGGCACTTAGGCCAAGGGCTCATAAGGTGACCATATTACCGGCAGTCATGAGTCATGATCTCAGTAAAAACCCAATTTACTAAAACAATGGTCCTAATGGCCTGGTACTCAGGGCTCTATTGTCACTCTAACCACACCCATATTAGAGCTTATGCATAGGCTTATGAGCCCAAGCACCCCCCCCCCCTCCGAAAAAACAGAATTAAAAGTATGATTGTGCTATTATAAAATACATAGCCTACTGCAGATATTACATATGGCAGAAAAACATAAAACAAAACTGATTTAAGATGGTACATAACTGGTCTACCCTATACTCCAAAATTAAACAGATTAGAGTAACTTCCTTTGAGTGTGGACTGTGTTATTATGCATACTGGATGGACTGGTTACCTTATGGTATGCTCCAAAATGTATATCCACTAGTCTGGGAGATAACGTACTGTATAGTAAATTTGCCAGCATACCACTGCTGGCTTGCTTCTGAAGCTACGCAGGGTTGGTACTGGTCAGTCCCTGGATGGGAGACCAGAGGCTGCTGGAAGTGGTGTTGGAGGGCCAGTAGGAGGCACTCTTTCCTCTGGTCTAAAAAATATCCCAATGCCCCAGGGCAGTGATTGGGGACACTGCCCTGTGTAGGGTGCTGTCTTTCTGATGGGATGTTAAATGGGTGTCCTGACTCTCTGAGGTCATTAAAGATCCCATGGTACTTATCGTAAGAGTAGGGGTGTTAACCCTGGCGTAATTTCCAATCCGGCCCTCCAACCATCACGGTCACCTAATAATCCCCAGTTTACAATTGGCTCATTCATACCCCTCCTCTCCCTGTAACTATTCCCCAGGTCGTTGCTGTAAATGAGAACGTGTTCTGTCAATTTACCTGGTAAAATAACAAATAAATAAATTGCCCTAGCCGATGTAATTGGTTGTGCAGGGCGATTTTGAATAGCCTAGTAATAATTGGGTGACCCTTTAGCTATACAGAATATCTCACCACCGTGCGTTTCCATCTCCTCTCTTTCCTTTCTTCCTTACTTGAGCGCGCAGAGGGGCTGTCAACAATTACATTACATATGGTTTGTTGCGAAAACATGTTACTATCGATGTTGGTTTCCCAAATTTAAGCACTGGGTAGCTGCAGGAACAAGGTTGGAGAGCCCATGGCATACAACATTTGGGCAGAATATCACTTGTCGTGCAGCAAGAGCATGCTCCTCAAACAGTGGTTAATGGGTGGAGTGACATAAGTGTTATATTTATTTCTCAGCTGCTCGTTACGCGCATGCTCCGATATACAACCGAAGTGGCCTCCCTGTCATCATTGAAAAACTGACCGGCAGGAAATCGCGCGGCCTCCATTTGCTATTCAAGTGTATACAGATTACGTATTTTTATTACCCTGCCCATTTGATAATGTGCCATTCTAAATCGAAACAAATTTTAAATATTAGTAATGACAATAATAAATTGAGAATTGTCTGATGGGTGAAAATATGATTACTTGATGAGAGAACAGCTGTGCAGCCTGAGGCAAGGCACAGAGCGCAATCTTTTTTGATACTTTCTCAAATCATCAATGGCCTATAGTCGCGTCATACAGCCCGTATATGGTTTGGATTTCTAAGACATTCTAAGGGATGTATCATTCACAACTAACGTTGCCAAATGACTCTAAATCTAGCATATAAAACCTGTTTCAAATGATCACTTTTATGCTCAACATAGCCACTTCATATGCACACTCGCTCCGGAATGGGAAAGATATCCTTTATATTTTATTCAGCTACGTTAAATTATATTTTTCTTCCTATAAAATAATGCCGTTGGACGATAAGCAGATCTAGTCAGCTCAACAAACAAGCCTACAGCCTCTGCCATGGAGCATTGCCAGAAAATTTGCATGACAACATGTCATGACCACCACAGCCTTACTTAGGTCTACATTAACAGTAGGGTACATGTTCATCAACCTGGGAGATCTCTGCTCTGCTGTTATTCGCAGAGCCCCAGCAGTCCTGGGCTGTTGCCGGGAGGAAGGATGATGAAGATGGAGACTGTGCTGCTAGTGTCTCTGTCTGTGCTGCCTCACAGAATTACTTGGGCCCCTCTGCTTGTCCTGTTTCTTGCCAGCCTGCCTTCAAATCTCATTCGTCTTCTTCAGCTTCCAGAGCCAATTAGCTAATGCTGTGGGAAGGACACAGATAAAGCAATGAAGGACAGGGTCAGGAAAGCTCCACCCCGGGGGACAACACAGTATGTCAGCTGTCGTGAACTGTGGGCCTAAATAGATTATTCTCCAAATCTTTTTCAATCCCCCGACAGACAACTCTGCACCATCTTTGAATCTAGCCTAATGCTTCTCAAACCTTCCACCTGCCAGTCTGCTTGAATGGCTTTATAAAAAAAAAAGCTATGCAGAGAGGCTAGAATTTTACTTGCTGAATTGCTAAATAGTGCTAGATAGGCTTCTCTAAAGACTCAACTGTCCACATCTCTTGGTAGTTTGATGCAGAGAGCTGTTAGCAGTCAGTTGCCACTGTCCTCAGCATTTGGTCCAAATACTGTAGACAAAAGAAAGGTATTCTATCCTACGTGTCCTTTGTGTGTGTGCTCGTGTGTGTCCTTGAGTGCGTGTGTCTTGGCTAAAGCTAACAATGGAAGTGAAGTAAGACAACACAGTTAATTGACAGCTGGGCTCCAAAGCTGACAGCTTGTAGACACTCCGTCTAGATCTTCAGATAATCTATCCTCACCATTCCACTCAGGTAAAGACTTTGCTGGGATCGATAAGTGACAGGTGGCAACCAAAGCTTCCACTGACTTCACAACTTCAATGCAATAAGACTTCTTGTATGTAGGCTGACTGTTTTTATAGCATTTTCTCATCCCAGTTGACAATAACAATGTCCAGCCATCATGGGAGTTTAAGAAGATGGTGGATAACAATAGCTCATGAGCAACTGTATCCTCTGACCTTTCAGCTGCCTACCTACCTATCGACCTCCTTCGGTATTCATATCCCCGTTGTCATTTTTGAGCCACTTATATTTGTGTGTTCGTGGTAGCTGCTTGCTTACTTCCCTCAATTCAACACCTTTTTGTTTTCTTTCTTCCCCCTTCTCATTGTCACCCCTAGTTTGCTGCCTAAAGCCTACCCTCTTCTCTTAAGTTTCAATTTGAAGAGCTAACAACACAGCAGCCTCTATGATCTTGTAAGGCCCCTCTCACCCTCTGTTTGGCTGGTTTGCTGTAGCATGCAGCAGAAATGGGAGAGGACTCTTGAAAGGAAACATCACACAGGTCGAACATAGATTAACACTATATACACTACATTGTAGGCAAATCATTTTCACAAAACTGTTTAAATTTTTTTTATCACGAGTCATTTTTCACAAAGTTTCTTCTTGAATTCCTCATATTAGGATCTGTACTTATCTATTTAAAAAAAACAAAAAAACGTTTTTTTATCAGATATGCATTTGACCAACATTTTCACAATGTTCATTACAGTAATAGTTTTTAGTCCAAAAAAGTAATAATCAAATCAATATTTGTAATATTTTTGGCATGCTCCCCTAATGAAAAAGCCTGAGTTAAAACATAACACTGAAAATATAAATATTTCAAATGAAAATATACAACTGTTATAAAATTAAATCAGACTTTCCCCCAATTTGAGCTCTTTAGCCATTTCGCTAATGAGATGGCCAAGTGGGGTAAAGGGGGTGTTTGAGAATAAGAACCTCATTCTGAAGGCATATAATGTAATAATATATGCCATTTAGCAGATGCTTTTATCCAAAGCAACTTACAGTCATGCGTGCATAAATTTTACATATGGATAGTCCCGGGAATCGAACCCACTACCTTGGCTCTACCAACCTGAGCTATAAATTAACTTAACTTGTGCACATCTAAGGACTACTCCTCAAAATCAGTGGTCACCAACCTTATCTGAGTCAAGATCACTTTCGCAGTCAAAAAGCAAGCCGAGATCTACCGCTCATAAATGTTTAAACATTACTTTATTTTTTATATTTTTTACATTAACCTAGTATAAACAAATCTGTAGGAATGAGGTTTGGGCCATATGCCTAATAAATTATCATAGCATATTGGCTATATGCCTGGCCTGCCAATATTGTTATTCTCAGACCATATTATATTTAAAAAGCTTTGATAACAAAATAGATCAGTTGGTGTAGAACAAATTGAAATAATTAGCTTTTTTACATTTTACTGGACTGATGGTACCTGCATCTGATGGTCATGGTGCTTTCAAGACAACTGGGAACTCGGGGGGGATAGGTAGGTCAAATCATGACGTCAATCAGGTCGGGAAGTCGGAGCTCTTGGAATTCCGAGTTGGATGACCATTCAAAACTATTTTCCCCAGTCAGATCTCGTTTTTTCCCCCGAATTCTCAGTTGTCTTGAATGCACTGAAGTCGGAAGTCAGACATTTCCAAGTTCACAGTTGTTTTGAACACAGCATTAGTCTCAGCGGAGGAAGGGAAATGCAGATGCAGCATGGTTTTGCTACAGACATTAAAACTGGTTTCATTAGAATCACCCAGGCATACATTCACTTTTCAGTTGCTTTTATTTAAAGAGACATGTCAATCTAGTAATTATAGCATTGTACAGTAAAGATGAACTACAGTGTCTGGAAAACAGAAGTTGTTTTGAGCGTCAATACAATAAAATCTATTTGTCAGGTCCTTCGTAAACAACAGGTGTAGACTAACATTGAAATGCTTACGGGTCGCCCTTCAACAATGCAGGGAGAATTTTATTATAACAAGAGGAATAAATACACAATGAGTAAAGATTACTTGGCTATATACAGTGGTAAGAAAAAGTATGTGAACCCTTTAGAAATACCTGGATTTCTTCATAAATTTGATCATCTAGGTCACAACAACAGACAAACACAGTCTGCTTTAACTAATAACACAATTATACGTTTTCATGTCTTTATTGAACACACCGTGTAAACATTCACAGTGCAGGGTGGGAAAAGTATGTGAACCCTTGGATTTAATAACTGGTTGACCCTCCTTTGGGGGGTCAACCAAACGTTTTTCTGTAGTTGCGGATCATACCTGCACAACGGTCAGGAGGAATTTTGTACCATTCCTCTTCACAAAACTGCCTCAGTTCAGCAATATTCTTGGGATGTCTGTTGTGAACTGCTCTCTTGAGGTCATACCACAGCATCTCAATTGGATTGTGGTCAGGACTCTGACTGGGCCACCCCTGAAGGCGTATTTTCTGCTGTTGAAGCCATTCGGTTGATTTACTTCTGTGTTTTGGGTCGTTGTCCTGTTGCATCACCCAACTTCTGTTGAGCTTCAATTGGCGGACAGATAGCCTAACATTCTCCTGCAAAATGACTTGATAAACTTGGGAATTCATTTTTCCGTCGATGATAGCAAGCTGTCCCAGGCCCTGAGGCAGCAATGCAGCCCCAAACCATGAGGCTTTGATATTGGTGTGCTGTGCCTATTTTTCTCCACACAAAGTGTTGTGTGTTTCTTCCAAACAACTCAACTGTAGTTTCATCGGTCCACAGAATATTTTGTCAGTAGCGCTGTGGAACATCCAGGTGCACCTTTGCAAACTTCAGACGTGCAGCAATGTTTTTTTTGGACAGCAGTGGCTTCTTCCGTGGTGTCCTCCCATGAACATCATTCTTTTTTTACGTATCGTGGACTGGTCAACAGAGATGTTAGCATGTTCCAGAGATTTCTGTAAGTCTTTAGCTGACACTCGAGGATTCTTCTTAACCTCATTGAGCATTCTGCGCTGTGCTCTTGCAGTCATCTTTGCAGGACGGCCACTCCTAGGGAGAGTAGCAACAGTGCTGAACTTTCTACATTTATAGACAATTTGTCTTACTGTGGACTGATGCGCTTCAAGGCTTAGAGATACTTTTGTAACCCTTTCCAGCTTTATTCAAGTCAACACATTCTTAATCTTAGGTCTTCTGAGATCTCTTTTGTTCGAGACATGGTTCACATCAGGCAATGCTTCTTGTGAATAGCAAACTCAAATTTTGTGATTTTTTTATAGGGCAAGGCAGCTCTAACCAACATCTCCAATCTCGTCTCATTGATTGGACTCCAGGTTAACTGACTTCTGACTCCAATTAGTTTTTTGAGAAGTCATTAGCCTAGGGGTTTGCATACTTTTTCCAACCTACACTGTGAATGTTTAAATTATCTCTTCAATATAGACAAGTAATACAATCATTTGTGTGTTATTATTTTAAGCACACAATGTTTGTCTATTGTTGTGACTTAGATGAAGATCAGATCAAATCAAATTTGATGACCAATTTATGCGGAAATCCAGGTAATTCCAAAGGGTTCACATACTTTTTCTTGCCACTGTACACAGGGTACCAGTACTGAGTCGATGTGCAGAGGTACGAGCTAATGGAGGTAGATGCATTATGCACATATAGGTAGGGTTAAAGTGACTAGGCAACAGGATAGATAATCAACAGTAGCAGCAGCGTATGTGATGAGTCAAAAGAGTTAGTGCAAAAAGGGTCAATGCAGATTAGGGCTGACCCCAATTAGTTGATTGTTTGGTTGTTAGGCTGTTGGTCTACCGAGACTGTTTTAGTCGAGCTGTAACATATCTCTGTACCGCGTCTCCCAAATTTTGTAACAATGCGGAGGCTATGTATAGCTCCGAATTGACATGATTAGTTGACAGTAGGTGGGGTGGTACATCCTGTATAAACACAAACTCACTTCCTTGACAACAGTGCTGCACTGCTCCATAAAGCACAAGAAGTATGAATGCCCTGACTTCTGCTGAGGCCATATCACCATAAATGCTGCATGGCCAATGCAGACATCAGATTGACCATGCACCTAGATGCGCAATGCACTTCTTTCTCCAGAATGCGCTCTTTCCCGACAATTAGTGCATATTCATTGTTTCATAACTTCATTGTGTGAATTGTTTGCATTTGATTGTTAGTGTATATCAATTCCCCATTACATATATCACCAGTAGTACATTTAACGTTAATTCCTATCATTTCTAATCTACAATGTTTGTTACTTTGGTTATGGTCATTTCTTTTAATGCATTCAATATTATTATTCCAGTCTTCCTGTTCTCCTTGTCTGAGTGGACACATTGTTTGCAGAGTGCACAACCTATGCTACACTTGTGAGAAACACGTTTTGGTTTCTTTAATTCCATTCATGAGTTCTGTCAATTTAGTCATAGTTTTTTGTTTGGAGCGCTCCTGTCAATGTTGAGTAAGGACGTGCACACATAGAAGTAGGCCTATAGGCTACCTGGCCTGCGAGGCATATAAATGTGCCCATTTTGGGATCTGATAGTATTTCTGATTGGCTTAACACACAACCACTAATGACCTGTGGAACTTGTCAAAGTAATGTTTTCTTCACCTCAAACAGCAAGCAAACGGAAGTCTGTTTCTACATCCATTGAGAATTACAATAGTTTCTCAATGTATTTGAAAAATCTTTCCAGCTCTCTTCCTTTCGATAACCACTCAGCGTGAAAGGGAAAAATGTCATGCTCTGATCCAGTGAAATGTCATAAAGGCTTCTTATCAGTGCTGGACTTGGACTGAAATAGGTTCAGGTGTTGTGCTGAATCTCCCCCCTGCCAGAATTCTCCCTCCTCCCTAAAACTCCCCCCTGCCAGAATTCTCCCCCTTCTAATTTCCTTGATTTTGTAGTCAGAGTCAAATACTTTCTATAGATCAAAATTCATGTCAGGATAGGCAACCGAAATTAATAATTAATGTATGTGTGTTTATATTAAACATAGAGGAGGGAGTAAAATGTTGGCAAGCAATAAACATTTCAGAACAACTATGGCTGAATTATTATCCTTACACTTTCAAAAATACTAGTCGAATAAGACATGGGAGAGATGACGAATTTTGGCAAAGAGATTTATTTATAGACTAATACAAATCAGTAGCGGATTTAGGTACGGGCAACATGGGCAGCCGCCCAGGGCTGCATCTTTCCGGGGGCGACACGGGGCGCCCCCGGGTGCAGGCGGGTGCGCATGCTGAAGGGGGGGGGTTCGCCCAGGGCGCCATACAAGCTAGAACCGCCACATACACTTGAAACAAATAGCCAAACCGAAAACTAAGATAAGTGAAATGTAGGCTAAACTGACAACGGAGTGAAGAGCAGAAATCTCGACAAGCAAGTCGCAGCAATGAAGAACCCGAAGGGGGGGGGGATTCTGGCAGGGGGGAGACCCAAGTTAATAGTTGATACAATGTTTCAAGTTAGTTGCAGACAGGCCATGCGTAGCCAATGTGATTTTTATAAGATATTTATTTTTATCAGGATATTTTCTACCTGCAGGCTGCAATGTTTTCATTTGTTGGCTTTATGTAGGCTATTTTTACATAGTTGGCAATAGAAGTTACTTTTTAGGTTTTTCATTTAGATTTGGATAGAATGTTGATTAACCACATGACAATGATTTTGAAATATAAAGACGTTATTATAAATTAAATGAAACTGTTTCATGAAAATGTGCATATGAAAACCATAACAGGCACGCAGATTGATAGAAAAGGTAAGATAAATTGGCATTCCACATGAGAAAGGTTGCCGACTCCTCGTGTAGTTATTACCAGCAACTTCAGGAGAGTGATGGCAGAATCTGCAAAAGCCAGCAGGAGCGGGATGAGAATAGTTGGGTCAGGTTACATTTCTTTTTCTCCTTCTGGTTATCTAGATCTCTGGCCCATCTTCATGGATCAAACCGTAAGCTTAAAGCATCAGACAAGCTCAATGGATATAGTTGATTTTATTAAAACACATGGCATGGCACATGGTTTATGAACTGGTACAAAAAACAACACTTGATGCAGCGCTTCGAGTTTTTCAATTTAAATGATTATACAAAATTCTTGCCACCAACAAAATGCTATATATATATGGGGCATACGACAATCTCGACAATCTCAGCTGCGAAGAGACAGAATCACTAGGTCCCTTATTCTGGTAGCTTGTTTCTGGTCACAGGTTCAGGAATGTATAAAAATCACAACATTCACTTAAAGTTAAATAAACAAATAGCAGTGTTGGGCGATTTGGAAAACCATAGTCAGTCAATAAATAATATAATAATACTCGTAGGAAAGGTTTTCAACTTTAGCTCACAATCTGTGGATAGTATACATTAGAAAGGTTCAACATTTATGTAAAACATCACAGCACAATTAAAATATATGGCACATGGAAACCAAACAAGGGTGGTATATGGTGATAGTTGGGATGGGCTGAGAGTGGCTGAGGGGTGGGATTAAAGAGCTTATATTTGGTAATGTATTATTGTTGTGTCATTGCTTTATATAAAAGTACCATGAATGCAACATGTGTATGTACAGTACCAGTCAAAAGTGAAGCTGGTTGAGAGAATGCCAAGAGTTTGCAAAGCTGTCATCAAGGCAAAGGGTGGCTACTTTGAAGAATCAAATATAAAATATATTTTGATTTGTTTAACACTTTTTTGGTTACTACATGATTCCATATATGTTGTTTCATATTTTTGATGTCTTCACTATTATTCTACAATGTAAAAATAAAGAAAAACCCTTGAATGAGTAGGTGTGTTCAAACTTTTGACGTACTGTGCATGTAGCAGAAAATATTTAAAAAAACAAAAAATATATTTGTACTCCGGAGAGGACAAAATGGATGTGTTAAATAAAAAATAAAAACCATGTCTATATATGGAAAAATACACGTTTAAAATTTTCTAGCAATCAATTGGTCGAAAGAACAGACGACTTTCGGTCAACCAATATTTTTTATTTATTCTGGGACAGCCCTAATGCAGATAGTCCAGGCAGCTATTTGATTAACTATTTAGCAGTCTTAGTTGGTTCCCAACTTGGTCCATCGGTAGTGCTTGCTGTGCGGTAGCAGAGAGAACAGTCCATGAGTTGGGCGGCTGGAGTCTCTGACAATCTTTAGGGCCTTCCCCTGATACCGCCAGGTATAGAGGTTCTGGATGGGAGGGAGCTTGGCCCCAGTGATGTACTGGGCCATACGCCCTACCCTCTGTAGCGCCTTGCGGTCTGATTCCAAGCAGTTGCCATACCGAGCGGTGATGCATCCAGTCAAGATGCTCTCAGTGGTGCAGCTGTAGAACTTTTTGAGGATCTAAGGGCCCATGCTGAATCTTTTCAGCCTCCTGAGGGAGAATAATTGTTATTGTGCCTTCTTCACGACTGTGGTGGGGTGTGTGTGGACCATGTTAATTTCTTAGTGATGTGGACACCGAGAAACTTGAATCTCTCAACCCGCTCCACTACAGCCCCATCGATGTGGGTGTGCTCGGCCCTCAGCTTCCCGTAGTCCACGATCAGCTCCTTTGTCTTGCTGACGTTGAGGGAGAGGTTGTTGTCCTGGCAACACACTGCCAGGTCACAAACCTCCCTATAGGCTGTCTCTCTTCTCATCGGAAGAGGCTAGATGGAAGTAGTGGAGGTTTATTAAAGGCCTTCGTGCTCCAGAGCTCTGCTGATACAGCACGGCATCTCCTATGTCCCCCTCAGGGCCAGAAGGCTGCATGGTTGAGGGAGTGGAGAGGTTGAGGGAGTGGAGAGGTTGAGGGAGTGGAGAGGTTGAGGGAGTGGAGAGGTTGAGGGAGTGGAGAGGTTGAGGGAGTGGGGCTCTCAAAAGCTAGAGGAGAACTGACAGTTGTGTATGCAACTGCAAGCCATTAGGAAAACAAACCAAGACTACATGACCCTCTTGGATTTAAAATCAACTTGATTGTTGTTCAGGTTTGCCTTTAATTTTATAAATATCAAATTAGCGAGCAGCCAAACACAATAGAGAAAAAGATGGTTGATATTGAAGATCACTGTCATTATCATGAGTTCAATGGCATAGTCTTGTGGAGTGAATGCATCAGGCCGCAGCCGCCTACATGCAGTTCATTGAACCTCTGCTTCCAGGCCTATACATAATAGCCAATACTTTGGATGTCATCTGTTATCACGTTTTTGTCTCCAGCCATATAATTAGAGATGCCTGGGCTTAGCGTAGCAACAATTGTCAGGGTGCATTAGGTTAATGGCTGTGTTGCTTGTGTGTAGGATTAACAATGTGACTGCCCCTTCACAACACATCCACCAGAGATGATTGATTTAACTGTGTTATCCACTCAGAAGCATGATTATGTTGTGGCAAATTCTGAAACGAGAGTTTCTGTGCTGTCACGTCTGATCCTGTCTGGATGAGCTGAAGCGCTCGCTTGGCCTTGTGGGGTTTTTCCAGTGTCTGACTGTCTGGGTACTGCTGCTGCGCCACAATGGCCGCTGCTGTATGTAGATGTGGATCAGTAGACAACTCTCCTGTCTGTCTGAGCAGCCTCTTACAGCCGCTGCTGCCTTGATGTCTGTCTGCTGAACACTTATCCAGTCTATTCCCATCATTGTGCTGCTTCGATGCCTCCAGGAGTGGTTAGCAAGCAACCGCTCAGCGCTACGTCACTGTCATTCTCTAAAGCAGCCAGCGGTGTGGAGAGAGAATATGGGGGGTGCGTGTGACCCACTGCCAGGAATCAACTGCAACCAGTTCCAGAGGTCACCTCTCTTCACAGTATGTTGTATTTATGAGTCCAGAGTCCTGCCCTCTTCTGTGTAGTTAATGTGACTCAGTCAATGGTAGATTATGCTGCTGGTATTGTCAGGGGGATGGCAGAATGGGGCGAAAGGAGAGCCATAAGAGGATTATACAGTAGTAGGCTGGCTGTCAGTAGATCTATGGCTTCATGAACCCCACTGAACTCCAGACACCAAAACCACAGCTGTTCCCATCTGCTTTAGGAATAGCCTGATGATGCTCAGACATTTCATATGCTGCCCTGACTACATTCTACCTAACAGAGAATAGCCTGCTGCCATGTTGCTCTGCTTAGGATCTCACCATGTTATTTCGTTTTAGAGTGTTTGTTTTCTCTGGATCGTGGGTGTAGTCTAGTGTTTAGGACATTGTGTTTTGTATGATTTACTGACAAGGACATTATAGACGTTGTACAATACCATGAGGAAAGGGAGCAGGACCTGCAGGGAGAACAGAACGGGGGGGAAGGATGGGAAGGGACGTCCTGAACGGTAGGGTACTCAGCCTACATTCTCTGTGAGAGCCTGAAAGTTCCTATTTAAATCCCTTATCCTTATCCTCACCCACCCCAGCAGCTGGACTCGGCCTATTTATAGAGGCACCGCTGCCCAGTGAGAGTTGAAGACTGTAGAGCAGCTCTGGGGAGGGAGGGGAGGCGCTCCCAGCACAGTTAGTGGGGGAGTAAACTACGCTTTGCACTCAGCTGTGCAACACAGCACACATTCCAGCCATGGGCCTCACTGCCTGTGCAACCTGTGTCCAATCACTTTGCACAAAAATGTTGGCTTGCTGCACTGTAAGTCTGATCTATCAAGTTCACGGAAACCAAATATTTATTTTCAAGTTAAGCTTTTGGATTTTTGGCAGTAGACGACATATGATGTAAACAAAAGATTACTGTAATTTCCATCGAAAAAGACCCATGAGCACCAACATATGAAGTCATAGGAGCATATCTAATTGGGTGTCAAATTAAATCTGAAATGAAGGTATAGATAAAACATTTATTTTACCATTTTCCATCTGATTTCTTGATAAACAGATAGAAAAGGGGTCTTAGAAAACATCTACCAGAAAGTTTTAAAAGGTATCAGAAATACATTAAAACATAATAATGTTGACGTTAAGACCCCTGCCAACTAATATCAACACTTATATTTAGTTTTGGAGAAATTGTTTACCTTCTGTAAGTTTAGGAAATATCGCCTTGTGCCTTGTAATTCCTTTACCAAAAACCCAGATATCTTTAAGATATTTTCTAATTTCTCTCCCTCATGAGGGAGTATATTGAAAGTTCACAGAAGTGTAAAGTAATGGTAAATCTACCAATTTAGTTATAGTGATTTAACTGATATCAATTTTGTTTATCAATTATGAAGTGATTGGTAACGGAATTACCCAAAAATCAGTAACGTTATTACTGCAAATGAATTGGCTATAATGGGAAATTATAAATGTACCAAACCAGTTGGGCCACCTGCTACTCTCCTCCCTTCTACCTGCATACTGTTATGTTCTGCTCATAACTGTTTTCTTTGTCTTTCTGTTGTCTAGGTGTCAAACCAAGCGTGTTAAAATAGTCTGTCTGGACAATCTCTCTCTCTCTCGATCACTCACTCACTCACCAGTTAATGTCACCTCTCCCAGTTCTTACTGACACCTCTCCCATGAGCCCCCTCTCTTTCCATTTACTGTGTCCAGCATCCTCGCCCACTGAGAACCGACCAACAGCGGATGTCCATGGACGTTGAAAAGTTTACATTTGGTCATGCCTGTTAACATCCACAGATTGATCAGACTGTAGTGCATTCAGAATAAAATAAAATTAAAATTTTGCAAATTTATTACAAATAAAACACAGAAATACCTTATTTACATAAGTGTTCAGCCCCTTTGCTATGACTCGAAATTGAGTTAGCCATAAGGGCGAAGGAATTCTCAGAGACAGGATTGTGTTGAGGCACAGATCTGGGGAAGGGTACCAAAAAATGCCTGCAGCATTGAAGGTCCCCAAGAACACAGTGGCCTCCATCATTCTTAAATGGAGGAAGTTTGGAACCACCAAGACTCTTCCTAGAGCTGGCCGCCGAGCCAAACAGCAATCAGGGAGGTGACCAAGAACCCAATGGTCACTCTGACAGAGCTCCAGAGTTCCTCTGTGGAGATGGGAGAACCTTCCAGAAGGACAACCATCACTGCAGCACTCCACCAATCAGGCCTTTATGGTAGAGTGGCTAGACGGAAGCTGAGATTCTCTGGTCTGATGAAACCAGGATTGAACTCTGGCCTGAAAGCCAAGCGTCATGTCTGGAGGAAACCTGGCACCATCCCTACAGTGAAGCATGGCGGTGGCAGCATGATGCTTTTGGGATGTTTTTCAGTAGCAGGGACTGGGAAACTAGTCAGGATTGAGGGAAAGATGAATGGAGTAAAGTACAGAGAGATCATTGAAGAAAACCAGCTCCAGAGTGCTCAGGATCTCAGACTGGGTGAAGGTTCACCTTCCAACAGAACAACGAACCTAAGCACACGGCCAAGACAACGCAAGAGGGGCTTCGGGACAAGTCTCTGAATGTCCTTATGTGGCCCAGCCAGAGCCCGTACTTGAACCCGATCGAACATCTCTGGAGAAACCTGAAAATAGCTGTGCAGCGACGCTCTCCTCCAACCTGACAGAGCTTGAGAAGATCTTTTTAATTACATTTTAACCTTTATTTAAATAGGCAAGTTAGTTAAGAACAAATTCTTAATTACAATGACAGCCTACCCCGGCCAAACCCTAACGACGCTGGGCCATTTCTGGGCCACACTATGGGACTCCCAATTACGGACAGTTGTGATACAGCCTGGAATTGAACCAGGGTTTGTAGTGACACCTCTAGCACTGAGATGCAGTGCCTTAGACTGCTGCACCACTCGGAAGCCCCTGCAGAAAAGAATGGGAGAAACTCCCCAAATACATGTGTGCCAAGCTTGTAGCGTCATGCCCAAGACTCAAGGCTGTAATCGCTGACAAAGAACTGAGTAAAGGGTCTGAATACTTGTGTAAATGTAATATTTCATTTTTTTTATACATTTGCAAAAATGTATAAAAGTCTGTTTTTGCTTTGTCATTATGGAGTTTTGTTTGTATATTGAGGCTGTAATGTAACAAAAATGTGGAACAAGTGAAGGGGTCTGAATACTTTCCTAATGCACTATGTATGTTTCACAAGTTTGGATAGTACAGTACAGTGAGGAGAGCACAGTACAATACAGTACAGTACTGAGCAGGGGTTGGAAACAAAATCAGTGTCCAATTGCTTCGTTCTGAACACAACCACTATTTTTTTCGTTCCGTTCCACAATTCCGACCAGCTAAATAAAGTTCTGAACCGGTTCAAACCCCCCCAAAAATTACTGATTTATATTGTTCCTTTCTGTTACTTTTTTAACCTGTGAAATCAAGATTTTTTACATTTAGCTCATTAAATTACTTCACCAATCAGTGCAGAAATAGCAGGCAAGCTAGTTGTTTACATGCCAGAATGACAGACAAAAGTGTAGCCTATGGCACAAGATGTGACAGACATTTTACAGGTGGGGAGAGATGTATTATCTGAATTAGGTCCACAGAATTATACCTAGGAGAAGTCGCTTCTATGAAGGAACTTTTAATGTTCTTTGAGCTAGCTAGCGAGCTAACAAGCTTGCGCTAGCGAGCTAACAAGCTTCTGAGTCCAGAGAGGCACCAGAATGAAAAACACATCTTACCTTTTTGTAGTTAATAAATCTATTGTGGAACTTGATAACTAGGCCTATAGTATCCTTAACTAGCATTGAAAAAGTTAATCCATTCTTCTCTAGTTTATTAAAAATCTCCTCATGCTTCTAACGTCAGTACAGTAGTCTATGCTTTGCTTCAGAGGGGGAAGGGGCATGTAGCCTAAACACACACACAGTGGTAAAGATTTTCAGCTTCCTGGCAGATGCTGGAATAAGTTTCTGAATGAATGAGAGGGCTTTCCTGCATGTTTTTGTGAGACTAGAAAAAATGCCTGGAACATAATTTAACTTTATTAACCGGTTTCCATGCTTTTAAAATAATGATTCTGTTCCGGAACAGTATGGATCACTTTTGTTCCGTTTCTGTTCCTTGAATAATGTCACTCTTTTACGGTTTTTGGTTCTGTTCCCTGAACCGGTTCCAATCCCTGGTACTGAGTACAGCACATTACTGTACAGTGAATAGAGTACAGTGAGTAGAGCACAGAAGAGTACAGTCCAATAAGTAGTACTGTAATGAAAAGTAGAGTATAATATAGTACAGACTAGAGTACAGTATATACAGTTGAAGTCGGGAGTTTACATACACTTCGGTTGTCATTAAAACTCGTTTTTAAAACTCGTTTTTCAACCACTCCACAAATTTCTTGTTAACAAACTATAGTTTTGGCAAGTCGGTTAGGACATCTACTTTATGCATGACACAATAAATTTTTCTGTGCCTTTAAACAGCTTGGAAAATTCCAGAAAATGATGTCATGGCTTTAGAAGCTTCTGATAGGCTAATTGACATAATTTGAGTCAATTGGAGGTGTACCTGTGGATGTATTTCAAGGCCTACCTTCAAACCCAGTGCCTCTTTGCTTGACATCATGGGAAAATCAAAAGAAATCAGCCAAGACCTCAGAAAAAAAAGTCTGTTTCATCCCTGGGAGCAATTTCAAAACTCCTGAAAGTACCACGTTCATCTGTTCAAACAATAGTATGCAAGTATAAACACCATGGGACCACGCAGCTGTCATACCGCTCAGGAAGGAGACGCGTTCTGTCTCCTAGAGATGAACGTACTTTGGTGCGAAAAGTGCAAATCAATCCCAGAACAACAGCAAAGGACCTTGTGAAGATGCTGGAGGAAACAGCTACAAAAGTATCTATATCTACAGTACAGTAAAATGAGTCCTATATCGATATAACCTGAAAGGCTGCTCAGCAAGGAAGAAGCCACTGCTCCAAAACCGCCATAAAAAAGACAGAGTACGGTTTGCAACTGCACATGGAGACAAACATTGTGCTTTTTGGAGAAATGTTCTCTGGTCTGATGAAACAATAATAGAACTGTTTGGCCATAATTGGGCGGCAGGTAACCTAGTGGTTAGAGCATTGTACTAGTAACCGAAAGGTTGCAAGCTTGAATCCCCGAGCTGACAAGGTTCAAATCTGTCGTTCTGCCCCTGAACAAGGCAGTTAACCCACTGTTCCTAGGCCATTATTGAAAATAAGAATTTGTTCTTAACTGACTTGCCTAGTTAAATAAAGATAAAATAATTACCATCGTTATGTTTGGACGAAAAAGGGGGAGGCTTGCAAGCCAAAGAACACCATCTCAACTGTGAAGTACGGGGGTGGCAGCATCATGTTGTAGGGGTGCTTTGCTGCAGGAGGGACTGGTGCACTTCACAAAATAGATGGCATCATGAGGGAGGGAAATTATGTGGATATATTAAAGCAACATCTCAAGACATCAGTCAGGAAGTTAAAGCTTGGTCACAAATGGTTCTTCCAAATGGACAATGACCCCAAGCATACTTCCAAAGTTGTGGCAAAATGGCTTAAGGACAACAAAGTAAAGGTATTGAAGTGGCCATCACAAAGCCCTGACCTCAATCCCATAGAAAATTTGTGAGCAGAACTGAAAAAGTGTGCGCGAGCAAGGAGGCCTACAAACCTGACTCAGTTACACCAGCTCTGTCAGGAGGAATGGTACAACATTCACCCAACTTATTGTGGAAGGCTACACAAAAAGTTTGACCCAAGTTAAACAATTTAAAGGCAATGCTACCAAATACTAATTGAGTGTATGTAAACTTCTGACCCTCTGCGAATGGGATGAAAGAAATAAAATATGAAATAAATCATTATTTTCTATTATTCTGACATTTCACATTCTTAAAATAAAGTGGTGATCCTAACTGACCTAAGACAGGGAATTTTTACTTGGATAAATTTTCAGGAATTGTGAAAAACTGAGTTTAAATGTATTTGGCTAAGGTGTATGTAAACGTCTGGATTCAACTGTATATTGTACTGTTCTGAACTCTACTCTGCTCAGCTGTGCTGTGCTGTGGTGTATTGTACTGCACTGTGCTCTGCTACACTGTGATGTCCAAACTTGTGAAACATGAGGAGAATGACATTCATATCCATAATTATGCATTTCTGTGTAGTTCAGATCAGGGACCCATGATGTAATTCCGTTACCAGGTGTAAATCCACTTCACTTACTGTAGTTCAATAACCAATATTTATTTTTTTACAAACTCAAGGTGCCATGTCATAGCTTACACCCCATTCTTTCTGTGCACATCTTTGAATCTTAAAACGGAACTGATATTTAAGAGTTTTTGGAAAACGTGGTTGCATAAAAACCTGAGGGAGATTTGACCTTAATTCCGTTACCAAAGTTTGCATCTGTACAGTTCTTCCACTAAATTAGTTTTTGTACATTTTTCAGTGGAAATTGTTAAGTCGTCATTGTGCATAATTGTATGGTTTGTTAAACTTGAAATCAATGTTTTTTGTTTGGCATACATTTTAAAGTGAAAAAACTGAGTCAAAGCGTAATTCAATTACTGTGGAATTGTACCGTATTGTTGGGATGCCTTTGCAATGCTCTCATGCTGTGGTAGCCTACATTACATGCCATACTGGACATGCTTTACTCTAGGTGGCAAGTCACACAGAAAAGGACAGGGTACAGTAGTGTGTGTGTGTGTGCCTCAGTGACACAATCGGCCATCTTGTCAGAGGAGATTTACGAATACAAACGAGATGTGAATGAATACAGAGCCCTTCCCCCGCACCTCACTGTCTGAGGATTAAGAGCTGGCAGGATGAGTTTTGGGGTTTGAACAATCCGCCTTTGTCCCGCTCAGGGCACAAGTGCCCTCTGTTAGTGCTGCATCACTGATCTGCACCGCCATCTCCCAACTGATTCCCATACTCTCCCCACAATCCCACACGTCTCCACTATCAGGCCTGGCGTAGACAAATGTAACGATCTTGTTATTGACAATTTAACAGTTTATTGGAACTGTTCAGCAGTTGATTGTAGAACTTGTTTTTAATAATTTCAGCTGACGCAGCAGTTTCATATTTGCACCAGTTCATTGTTGACAGAATTATCAATTCTATCAATTTCTGCCACCCACACACAGGAAAACGGTTCCAAATAAATGACATTATTACGTGTTCCACCACCCATGTTATTTACATTATTAAATGTCCATGTGGGCTCAGCTATGTTGGTAAAACCTCCCGCTCTCTCAAACAGAGAATTAGTGAACATAAAAGTTCAATCAGGAGAAACGACAGGGATTATCCAGTCGCTGTACATTTCAATGACCTAAAGCATGACATTTCTACCTTTTTAGATTTTGTGGCATAGAGAAAGTTAAGATATCAGACAGGGGAGGAGATATTAATAATACTCTGAGTAAAAGAGAATGTTTTTGTATTTTCACACTCCAGACATTATTTCCTAAAGGACTTAATGATGAAATGCCTATGTATGTTATGTTGTGAATTTGAACATGAAATATGTGTCTCTTGTAGATTATTCTGACGTTTTTTGTACGATGTACCCAATGACTAATGAAAACTTGCTATGTCCTCATTGAGATTTTACAGACGTGTTCAATACGCCTTATTTATACACTTTTATAATATTTATGAAATGCATATTGTTATATTTGGTAGCACTTATTTGTTTTTCCTTTGCCTCCAACCCCCTTCGATGTGTAGAACGGATGTGGGTGGGGCCAGGTCTACATAAGGGTGCAAATTTCAAAAAATCACAAAAGCTCTGACGAAGGCCGTGTGGCCGATACGTAAGCTTATTAAATATCAGTGATACTATCAAGAGCAGTGTGCGGTTTCTTTTTTCCTTCATCTTGTTCAATTGTTGCCATGTACGTGCAAATAAGATTGCTCAGATGTGCGAGTGCCTTTTGAATTTTGACTGAATTATCAATGACATGTTATGTTGCCTGTGACGCTATCTTCTGCCTATTTCATCTATCCACTTTTCTATACTTTTAAGTTTGCCTAATCCAATTGTCTCTGAGGTCTGTGATTTAAATCCAATGTCCATCTTCTCTTTTTCTGCTTCTAGGTGATGCCATGTCTGACCTTTTTAGGAAGCCCATGAGTGATGATGGTGAACTGTACACCTCACTCCTGTCCAATCAGAGCTACCCCTCAGGCCAGGATGCCTCTTACCTGTCTGATGATCTGAAGCGTTCCTCTGACCACTCCTCCCAGGACCCCTTCGACTCCTACGGCATCTTTGGTTCCCCCCACACCAAGATGGCCACTGACCTGGTTGATGAGATGCCCAAGTCCCTGCTGGGTAGCTCTGAGTTGAAGACGGAGGCCTACAACTACATGGATATCAGCCATGGTGATGACGTCCATAACCTGAGCTGTCCAGAACCAGCACCCCTGCACAGTCTGGTGGACGCCGGGCTGTCTGGCCTGGACTCCCTGGGAGGCTACATGGATAAGAGCCCTGCAGGACACGAGGAGGAAGAGGAGGAGAACCTGGGACCGGCGCTGGACTCCCACTCCTTCCCTTACGTTGAGGAGCCTTCTGAGGATGAGGAGCTGTCTGACTACCGCTCCTACCGCAACCTGGGCACCCCTCAGACCGCTAGCCCTGTGAAGATCATCCTGACCGAGTCCCACCCACCTGCTGCCCCCAAACCCATCCTCCCACAGGCAAACGTGTCTGACAACATCCTCAGCCTGGGCTTGCAGGGCGTCCCCACGGTTACGCTCTCTGAGCCAGAGGACGACAGCCCCAACTCATCCCCCAATGCATCCCCAACAGGTATCTATCGCCCACGCACTCCCACTGTGTCCTTGTAAGTTAGAGTTCACCATAACCACGGTCTATGGTCTTGGACTATGGTTTAATTACAATTTATGTACAGTTTTCAAATTGGCAAAAAACAAATCTATATTTAAGTATTTTTTTGTATCTTATTCAGATCCCCATTAGCTCTTGCTGAAGCAGCAGCTACTTTTCCTGGTGTCCACATAAAACATTACATAATACAGAACATCAATAGACAAGAACAGCTCAAGGACTGAACTACATACATTTAAAATAAGAACCAAAAAAAGTTATATTGACAGCTGCACACATTGCTGACAGCTACCAACACATCAGTACATATACATATGCCAAACATGCTGACAACACCGTTTGCGTTGCATAGTAAATGTAGACATATATGTTATTCAATCATTTCATCTAAACTGCTCGCGCAGGTCAATGAGTGTCTTCATTGCCAGGGGCTAAAATAGAACTTTGTTTTATTTTATATGCTTGACACACTGCAAGTCCAGCCTCTCCCATCTCCTCGTTGTTTTTTTAGGAGCATATACAGTTGAAGTCGGAAGTTTACATACACCTAGGTTGGAGTCATTAAAACTCGATTTTCAAACACTCCACAAATTTCTTGTTAACAAACAATAGCTTTGGCAAGTCGGTTAGGACATCTAATTTGTGCATGACACAAGTAATTTTTCCAACAATTGTTTACAGACAGATTCTTTCACTTATAATTCACTGTATCACAATTCCAGTGGGTCAGAAGTTTACATACACTAAGTTGACTGCCTTTAAATAGCCTGGAAAATTCCAGAAAATCAGTCAATTGAAGGTGTACCCGTGGATGTATTTCAAGGCCTACCTTCAAACTCAGTGCCTCTTTGCTTGACATCATGGGAAAATCAAAAGAAATCAGCCAAGACCTCAGAAAAACATTTGTAGACCTCCACAAGTCTGGTTCATCCTTGGGAGCAATTTCCAAACGCCTGAAGGTACCACGTTCATCTGTACAAACAATAGTACGCAAGCATAAACACGGTGGAACCACGCAGCCGTCATACCGCTCAGGAAGGAGACACGTTCTGTCTCCTAGAGATTAACGTACTTTGGTGCGAAAAGTACAAATCAATCCCAGAACAACAGCAAAGGACCTTGTGAAGATGCTGGAGGAAACGGGTACAAAAGTATCAATATTCACAGTAAAACGAGTACTATATCAACATAACCTGAAAGGCCGCTCAGCAAGGAAGAAGCCACTGCTCCAAAACCACCATAAAAAAGACAGAGTACGGTTTGCAACTGCACATGGAGACAAAGATCATACTTTTTGGAGAAATGTCCTCTGGTCTGATGAAACAAAAATAGAACTGTTTGGCCATAATGACYATCGTTATGTTTGGAGGAGAAAGGGGGAGGCTTGTATGCCGAAGAACACCATCCCAACGGTGAAGCACGAGGTTGGCAGCATCATGTTGTGGGGGTGCTTTGCTGCAGGAGGGACTGGTGCACTTCACAAAATAGATGGCATCATGAGGGAGGAAAATTATGTGGATATATTGAAGCAACATCTCAAGACATCAGTCAGGATGTTGAAGCTTGGTCGCAAATGGACAATGACCCCAAGCATACTACAAAGTTGTGGCAAAATGGCTTGAGGACAACAAAGTCAAGATATTGGAGTGGCCATCACAAAGCCCTGACCCCAATCCTATAGAAAATTTGCGGGCAGAACTGAAAAAGTGTGTGCGAGCTAGGAGGCCTACAAACCTGACTCAGTTACACCAGCTCTGTCAGGATGAACGGGCCAAAATTCACCCAACTTATTGTGGGAAGCTTGTGGAAGGCTACCCTAAACGTTTGACCCACAATTTAAAGGCAATGCTACCAAATACTAATTGAGTGTATGTAAATTTCTGACTCACTGTGAATATGATGAAAGAAATAAAAGCTGAAATAAATCATTCTCTACTATTATTCTGACATTTCACATTCTTAAAATAAAGTGGTGATCCTAACTGACCTAAGACTGGGAATTGTTTCTAGGATAAAATGTCAGGAATTGTGAATAACTGAGTTTAAATGTATTTGGCTAAGGTGTATGTAAACTTCTGACTTCAACTGTACCCACGTGGGTTATCAACCCAATGTTTATTTTCCTGGACAAATTAGCTAGCAACAGTAAGCTAGCTAAATGTCCATGAATGTTTCATGTCTGTTTCGACCTGTCCGCAAATTAATATAGTTGGTTCACAGTTGGTTTTGATATTTTAACCTGCGTATCTGGTGGGGACAGACAAAAGCAACACTTAGACGATGGCACACGGAGACGCATACGCAGTGCCGGTTTGGCAACATGTTAGAGTTATTTAGGTGAGATATGGGAGAGACGTTATGTTTTTAATCAACTTTTGCTGTTTGCTTGAGTAATTTGAGATCATAGCTTTATTAATACTCCGCATTGCCTTGAATTCATTCTGTGGGGACTGTGAAGAGACCCCTGGTGGCATGTCTGGTGGGGTAAGTATGTCTGTCAGAGTTATATGTAAGTTGATTATACAGACAATTTAGAATTTTGAACACTAATATTTCTCACAAAAACAAGAATTGATGCAGTCAGTATCTCCTCTACTTTGAGCCAAGAGAGACTGACATGCATACTCTTGAGATTAAACCTCTGTGTATATTGTAGGGCAAAATGTGCTGCTGTGTTCTGGGCCAGTTGCAGCTTTTCTAGGTCCTTCTTTGCAGCCCTTGACCATATCACCTTGCAATAGTCAAGATTAGATCAAACTAAAGCCTGCAGGACATGTTTGGTCAACGGTGGTGTTAAAAATGCTGAGAATCTCTTTATCACAGACAGCCCTCTCATCTTTACAACAATTTTATCAATATGCCTTGACAATTTACAGTCTAAGGTGACACCAAGAAGTTTAGTCTCCTCAACTTGCTCAAGAGCCACATCATTCATTACCAGATTCAGCTGAGGTCTTGAACCTAGGGAATGGTTTGTACCAAATACAATGCTTTTAGTTTTTGACTATCCACACATTCCAAAACGGAATGCAAGCTTTGTTTAGGGTTGCAGTGATTTCACTAGCTGTGGTTGCTAACATGTATAAGGTTGAATCATCAGTGTACATAAACACACAGACATTGTTTAATGCTCGTGGTAGATCATTAGTAAAAATAGAGAACAGTATGAACAGCTTTATGTTTTACATTAGAGAACTTTCCATTGAAGAAAACCCTCTCTATTGGATAGATAATATCAATTACTATATTTGAGTTTAACCACATTATTTGTTGTATTATTTGTTCTGTCTTTTCTGGTGGATTAAACTGAAACTGCAACCAACTTTCTATGGATTGTTTAAAAAGTAACTATATTTTGGAGATTTCGTTTTCAAATAACCGAAAGTGAGCGGTTATATCCTTCGCGTCAGACTCATTAAAGGAAAAATCTTAGTCCAGTTGGAGGTGAATAATCACTGTTCTGATATCCAGAAGCTCTTTTCGGTCATAGGACACGGTAACATTATGTACAAAATAAGTAACAAACAATGTGAAAAAACACACAAAATAGGTAACGTTGGTAGCAATACAACAGAGTTAAAGCTAGGTCAGGTGGCAGGAAAACGGCAGCAGGGAATACAGCCACAAGACAGGGAAACGAGGCTGGTAGCTAGCTACACCAAACAGCTTCAGACTTTTTGGTTTGGTAGGATCCCGGGCCAGATAGCAGCGGTCACAGCAAGTGAGGCTAACCGCATCGCGGGATCCAAAATCATTAAGTATATAACCCAAACTTTCTGAGGAAACACTGTCACAACTTTACAAAAACAACAAACTGAGCCCTCTCAACCGAGCTCTCTCGTTTAGTGTTCAGCATGCATCGCTCTCTAATTTATAGGTTTACAACAAATCATAAAAGGACATAAAAACATGTTAAAGATGCATTCAATGTCTCATATTAGTACTCTAATTTGTCTCTTTCATTTTTTTCTCTATCTCTGCAGAAAAAGAATCCCCTTCCCAAGACCTGTTCACGGCTGTCCCCAGCAGCAAGCCGACCCCGGGCTCCACCAAGGCCAGTGAGCAGGACGGCAGCAGTGCAGAGTCTGGGGACTCTGAGATAGAGCTGGTCTCTGAGGAGCCCCCCCTGCGGAGCCCCCCCAGCACCAAGTCCAGTAACAACCCCTTTGAGCAGTCTCCCAGCAGCAAGGGAGGTTTCAGCCAGGCTGGCAACCCCTTCGACAACCCCCCCAGCGCCAAGGGACCCACATCTTACAGCATCCTGAGGGAGGAGAGGGAGGCTGAGCTGGACAGTGAGCTCTTCATTGAGTCTGCCAATGAGGAGAGCCCCAAGAGAGAGGGGTCCGGCCCCAAACAGGGGGTCAACACCCCTTCACCTCTGATCCTCACCGCCGCGTCCCCCACCCGCCCTGCCCCAGAACTGGTCCCAGCAGAGCCTGTGACGAGCTCCATGATTAAATCATCCAATGAAAAGAGCAAGAGCCCCATGAAGATGGAGGAGGATCGCCCAACTAAGCCCAAGCTCCCCATGGCCACCGTGCCCCCGGAGGTGAGGTCCGAAAAGCCCCTCCTGGACGACAAGCACGTCACTGAGGGGAAAGGAGACCTGGCTAAACCTGCTGCGCCTGTCTTTATGGAGGGCTTTGACAAACAGAAAAGTAAGTCCTGTAATTCATTAACTCGTCTGTTGATTCAGAATTTGTATGTTATTTCTGGAATCGTGCTGCCCATGATGAACCCTGCATTCCAACATACAATCTGTAGTGATAAACCTACCTACTGTAGTCACACTATTATCCCTCCTTGAAACCATGTTATCTTCATAACTTATCTTTCCTTGTTGCAGTTGTGTTGCATCTGCATTATATCATCACAACACAACAGAAATTGCTCAACCAGCTTATGGAACAGGTAGTATGGAATCTGTTGGTGCATTTGTTTGTCAGTGGAGGATCCAGTGGCTGTTCGGTTGCCGTGTTTTAACACTAGTAACTGCACGTTTTTTACCAGGCTGTTGGTATGACTATGGAATCCCTCTTACAGCACGTTGTTCACGTACTGTTTTTACTGCCCTGAGTGTGTGATGCACTAGAAGAGATAACATGGAGGGTCATGGTGTGTTGTTATAGTGCCTTTGTTGACAAGGTCAGGAAATGAAAGTGTTGCTGTGAGATGGCTGATTCCGTTCTCTCTGTGCTGTGATGGGTGTGAGCGTCTTGGATTATGAGCTGCTGCATGATTTCAAGATCTGCTTCCCTCTGGTGGTAGGCTACAGTTACAAAACATGTCTGAGAACAGCATTTTTACGATGATAATCAACAAAGGATGAGCCTCTATCTATTCTACGTCATTGAACGTATCATAACTAATCCCTCACTCTCATATAGGATTTTTAGACACAGCCTTGACTCTCTCTTCCAAATCCCAAACAGACCATCTGTCTCCTAACACCCAGTACCATCATCATGTCAGGAAGTAACCCAGACAGACATATCATCACAGATCACGCCAGCCAATTTGCACCACATCGAGCCAGAGTTCTTTGTGTGTGTTAAGCCGGACATTTTGTTTTGGCATTTATTATTTGTCTTTCTTCTGTTTGCTTCTTTTTCATCCTTCTTGTAAACAGTGGGTTTATGTAACCCTGTGATGTAAAATCTGGAACACAAGCATCGACTTAAGCTTAGGAGGATTCACTTTATGTATGGCTAGATGCAGTGCTAGAAATATCACATTTCAGTTATTCTATGGTTCTTTAGCTGTCACGGCACAATATCCACCTGTGGTATGTAACTGCCGCTCTTTTATTCCGTTGGAGAGAGGAAAGAGGAATGAAAACATTAAGGATGTGCTTGAGTAAAAGCCGAAGCTCCCCTCTCCTGGTGTTTACAAACAGACACACACACACACAGAAGGTTCTCGAATTCCTAAAAGCAGGTCAACCCATTTGATGAAGTTTATATTCTTCCACCACTAGGTGGTGCAGGGCACCATAGACTATAACAGAGGTCCGTATGTATGCTGGAGAGAAGACAAGCAGAGCAGACATCATGTACCACAGCCTGTGCAGCTCCACCGCAGTTGCCATGGCAACACCTTCCTAGGGAGGAGCACACAGCACAGGCTCATATATTTTTTATGGTTGCAGTGAGCAGAAGGTGTGGCGGGGACGTCGACAGGGCTGTCTGTGCACAGACTGACTGTACCAATGTCACTGAAATAGAGGGGGTCAATGTATATAACATTATAAATCATGAGGATATGGTTATTCTCTATCCAAGCCCACAGACACTGTTTAGACATGATACTGTCCGTTGCACACAGCTCGTTACATGCCTCCATGCATCACTGTGAGTCCATAGCTGTTTGTCAGGCCATTTGCCCTGATAATGCATCCTGGTGGAAAAACCTGAAGCACAAACTGAACCACAGCCTGAACGCAGTAAACCTAAAAGAACATTGAGGGCTATACTGTAGGCTACAGTGTGATGGTTATGAATTATTGAAAAGACCAGCACTTAGGCTGTTCAATATTTAGTGAGACGTATTGAAAATAGCTACAGTATTTGCGTGATATTGACTGCAAACTTAAACATTCTTTTGTACCAAGGGGCAGAGGAGTTGACTATTTGCCAGATTAGTCATTGGCAACGCTAGGTCCATACCCCAGCAGTAGCCTATAGAATCCTCAGTTCCTAACACAAAACTCTGTTTATAATGATGAATGTACACACATGCTGTGAGCCGTCTGTTGTGAGTGTGTTCTGTGTGTGTTTCATAGGTGTGTTAATGTGAAACGGTAGGTTGACCAGGGTGTGTCATTGTTATCACTCTCCCAGTCTGAGGGCTCTGCGGGAGAGCTGTTTTCATGGCGGAGTCTTTAGTCCCAATGCTGTAAAAGATGACGTCAGATTTTTTTACATTGTAATTTCAACCTTGCACTTTATCTGTAAATGATCTTATATACAATATGGATCATGATAAAACTAGCCTGGGGCGGGCTAGGATATATGCCTATTTCCGACTGAGCTTCATCAAAGGGCATGTTGGTTAACTCTTTCACTGCCAATTCCCCCTGCCCACCGCCCTAGTCTGCTTTGAGAATCAGGATCAGCACGGGAACTTTTATTGTGAAATAGTGCTTACCTCCCCTTTCTTGAAAAATACTACCCCCCCCCCCCCTCCCCAGGCACTAAATCATTGCATGGATGATTTGCTGCAGTAGCAACTGTGGTGTTGTATTTACAATTCGATCACTCCCTCTCCTCCTTCTGTTCTCGCCAACACTGCTCCACAGCATCAGTCTGTGCTCTGCGAGCCAACCAGTACCTTGAAAACCTTGCCTCCCTCCCTCTCGTCTCCGCATCTCTCCCTCATCTCATCCTTCCAACCATTCATGCCATTGTGGGATGACTGAGTGAGTCAGTGGCACAAGAAGAGGACGAGCTAGAAGAAAACAGAGAACTGAAAGAAAGGGAAATCAGGGAGATAACTGATCATCAGCATGCAGTCCACTGCAGACGGTACCAAGAAGGAGTGCTCCTGGAGCAGCTGGAAAGGCCAGGGTACTGACGCGTTTGCTGTGTTTTTTGTGTGTATCTCCGTTTGTGTATCTAGGCTGTGAGTGGTGAAATGATGTATGTATGAGGAGCATGTGTATTTATGCTTCTAGTGCAGCTGTAGTTTGTGTGTATGTATGAAAGGGGGATGTTGCATGTATGGTTGTGGGGGGTATTCAAGGTGTGTGTTAGTCGGGGCCTGGGTGATCAGGCTGAGCTGTTTACCTTCACCAGGGGGGTGACAGCAGACACGCCCTGATCACGCTCTCTCTCTGCCGTGTGAGACAAAGGGCAAAGGTAGGTGTGAGACGTAATGATGAATGTACACACACATGCTGTGAGCCGTCTGTGTTGTGTGTTCTGTGTGCGTTTTTATATGTGTGTTAATGTGAAACCAGGGTGTGTCATTGTTATCACTCTCCCGGTCTGAGGGCTCTGCGGGGAAGCTGTTTTCAGAGTCTTTGAGTTGTTTTTTGTGTGCGAGGCTGTCGGAGCATCCGGACAGCACTGACAGACTGTCTCCATGGCAACCAGGGCGCACCCATCCTGATTACATCAGTCTCATCCATCGGCTGCCAGGGCACTTTGCAGCTACTGGGAGAGAAAGGCACAGCCTCCGTCTGTCTCTTTCTCCATCATGGTGTGCATTAGTATCACCTCTGGGTTAGGAAGAGGGACGGGGAGAGAAAATGGTTTACCTTCCTCCTCCCTGCCTTTCCAACTGGCTGTAATTTTCTATGGCAGCCATGTTTATTATACTGTATTGTGTGTAAGATGGAGATGGAGTTGGTTGGTCTGCCTTTTCCTTACATGTGAATGACAGTGGGTGATTTTAAGAATGTATTTAGAATGGAGAATAGAATCTACCAAATGAAAATGTAAGACTATAGCCTACATTATCTTCAATAAAATACACAGAAGGAGCCACACATAAACCTGGGGATACAATAAGTAGGTATTTTTATTCCATCACAGAGTTGTGAGCAGAATAGCTTGTGTTCACTGAGCTTTCACTATGGCCTGAAATAAGGTTTTAGGCTGTGTTTATTAAAAGGCCTGTGTCACCATCTCTCTGACTGGGTTTGTTTAAAACATTCACTTTCTTTCCCTCTTGCCAATAAAAGTTGATACAGTCAACACACCCAAGGGTGAAATTGACCATTTGGGTGTTATTTAGTTTGAATAAGCTGTTAAAGCAAAGTACTGTACATACAGGCATGTCTACATGTTTACACAGGCTAGCTTGGGGCATGGATTAAGGCACTATCGATAACTTTAGTTGTCTAATCGGGTCAGCCTCAAACTGGTTCACTCTGCTTCTACCCAAAAATGTAGTCTAGAACATCATTGACAAACCTGAAGAATAAGAAATATTGCATCAGCTTGTTGATTTTGATGATCAGAACCAGAAATGATCCAGGCCTGTATCAGTGATCAGTGTTTGGCTGCGTGCCACGGTACTTCTTGTACGTTCTGGTTCCACTTCAGGTGTTCATGCTGGCTGGGAGGGACAGTAATAATCCCCAGGGTCTCTACAGACCAGAGAGCTTGGCAGCAAGCCTCACCCATGACTGTACACTCAGTCAGTACCTAAGTGAAATATAACCTAGGCCTACTACTATTACTAATGATTTACTGTGCAGAGTACCATCCACATATTATCATTCACGTCCTTGTACTATATCAAAATGCGCCACTGAACACATTATGTTTGGTGTTAATGCATGAAATGTGGTGTCAACATAATGTCTAGACAGGCCACATTGACGTTTTAAGATTGACAGATAATGACATAATACGTGTCAATCGAAGTTGGGATTTTAAAATGATGTTAGCATTTGTATTTTTGAAATACATTTCAGAATGAAATTGTTTAAAAGCGTATAATATTGTTATTTGACTTGTTCTAAGCCCAAATATATGATTAAACTCATTGTCATTTGTGAACTACAGCTGTTTCTGTATCGTACTATATATTTTAGTCTTTGGACACATGGGGTTACTGTTTTTTACACATTTCACGAACCAAGTTATGTAAATACTTGTTGAGATATATATACACCTACTCATTCCAGGGTTTTTCTTTATTTTTACTATTTTCTACATTGTAGAATAACAGTAAAGACATCAAAACTATGAAATAACACATGGAATCATGTAGTAACCAAAAAAGTGTTAAACAAATCAAAATATATTTGAGATTATTCAAAGTAGCCACCCCTTGCCTTGAATACAGCTTTGTACACTCTTGGCATTCTCTCAACCACCTTCATGAGGAATGCTTTTCCAACAGTCTTGAAGGAGTTCCCACATATGCTGAGCAGTTGTTGGCTGCTTTTCCTTCACTCTGTGGTCCAACTCATCCCAAACCATCTCGATTTGGTTGTGGTCGGGTGATTGTGGAGGCCAGGTCATCTGATGCAGCACTCCATCACTCTCCTTGGTCAAATAGCCCTTACACAGCCTGGAGGTGTGTTTTGGGTCATTGTTCTGTTGAAAAACAAATTATAGTCCCACTAAACGCAAACCAGATGGAATGGTGTATCGCTCCAGAATGCTGTGTTAGTCATTCTGGTTAAGTGTGCCTTGAAATCTAAATAAATCACTGACAGTATCACCAGAAAAGCAACCCCACACCATCACACCTCATCCTCCATGCTTTAACTTTGGGAACCACACATGCAGAGATCATCCGTTCACCTACTCTGCGTCTCACAAAGACACGGCGGTTGGAACCAAAAATCTCAAATTTGGACTCATCAGACCGAAGCACAGATGTCTATTGCTCGTGTTTCTTGGCCCAAGTAACTCTCTTAGTGGTTTCTTTGCAGCAATTCGACCATGAAGACCTGATTCACGCAGTTTCCTCTGAACAGTTGATGTTGTGATGTGTCTGTTACTTGATCTGAGGTGCAGTTAACTCTAATGAACTTATCCTCTTATCCTCAGCAGAGGTAACTTTGGGTTTTCCTTTCCTGGGGCGGTCCTCATGAGAGCCAGTATCATTCATAGCTCTTGATAGTTTTTGCAACTGCAATTGAAGAAACTTTCAAAGTACTTGAAATGTTCCGTATTGACTGACCTTCAGGTCTTGAAGTAATGATGGACTGTCGTTTCTCTTTTTAACAAAAGTTGGGGCTCCTGAGTGGCGCAGCGGTCTAAGGCACTGCATCTCAGTGCAAGAGCCATCACTACAGACCCTGGTTCGATCCTGGGCTGTATCACAACCGGCCGTGATTGGGAGTCCCATAGGGCGGCGCACAAATGGCCCAGCGTCGTCCGGGTTAGGGGAGGGTTTGGCCGGGATAGGCCATCATTGTCAAATAAGAATTTGTTCTTAACTGACTTGCCTAGTTAACTAAAGGTTAAATAAAAAAACAAGGCACACCTGTTAATCATGAAGCTGGTTGGGTGAATGCCAAGAGTGTGCAAAGTTGTCATCAACTTTTGGCTACTTTGGCTACTAACTCTTTTGGTTACTACATGATTCCATATGTTATTTCATAGTTTTGATGTCTTCACTATTATTCTACATTGTAGAAAATAGTACAAATAAAGAAAAATCCACAAATGAGTAGGTGTGTCCAAACTTTTGACTGGTACGGTATATGAAAACAATATTGAAAGAAATCCACACTCTCTCACACATACACCCCTAAAGTACATGCAGTATTTGCAAATCCATTGCAAGTCAATGGAGACTGGAGGGATAAGCATTTAACATTTTCTCCTCAGAACTTAAACATGTTCAGATCTTAATGTTTGGTATATAGATTGTCTGGACCAATATATAAAAATGCCCCCCCCCTCTCTCACACACACCCCTAGGGTATATGCAGTATCGGCACATTTATGGAGTCAGTTTATCAGTTTTTTTCTCTGTCAGATCTTAAACATCTGGACCGCTGAGTGTACAAAACATTAGGAACACCTTCCTAATATTAAGTTGCACCCTCTTGCACTCAGAACAGCCTCACTTCATCGGGGCATGGACTCTACAAGGTGTCGAAAACATTCCACAGGGATGCTGGCCCATGTTGACTCCAATGCTTCCCACAGTTGTGTCAAGTTGGCTGGATGTGTTTTGGGTGGTGGACCATTCTTGATACACACATGGGAAACTGTTGAGTGTGAAAAACCCAGCAGCGTTGCAGTTCTTGACACATCCGGTGCGCCTGGCACCTAATACCATACCCTGTTCAAAGGCACTTAAATATTTTGTCTTGCCCATTTACCCTCTGAATTGCACATATACACAATCCATGTTTCAAGGCTTAAAGATCCTTCTTTAACTTGTCTCCTCCCTTCATCTACCCTGATTTGAAGTGGATTTAACAGGTGACATCAATAAGGGATCATAGCTTTCACCTGGATTCACCTGGTCAGTCTTTCATGGAAAGAGCACGTATTCATAATGATTTGTACACTCAGTGTATATAAAAACAATATCTAAAGCAATCCACACGCACTCACACGCGGGTGTGCATTGATGTCTGTGGTATGTGTGTACACAGGTGTGCTTGTGAGAGAGGGAGAGAAAGAGGGAGAATGCTGTAGCAGGCCTCACTCGCCATTGACTTGCATTCAATTTGCTTATGCTGTATAATATACTCTAGGAGTGAGTGTGTGTGTGGATTTATTTATATATTGGTCCTGACTATCTACCAAACATTAAGATCTGAACATGTTTAAAGATCTGAGAAATAGGGAACTTACTGTAAAATGACTCACTCTTCAGTCTCCATTGACTTGCGTTGGATTTGCTTACACTGCATGTGGTGTGTGTGGATTTCTTTAGATATTGTTTTATATATATTATTCTGATCTGATCACTTTAACATGTGTTCCCTGGACTTGGTTCATGAAATGCGTAAAAACACCATGTGTCCAAAGACTAAATGTAGTACAATATCAAAAACTCACATTGTAGACAAACACTTTGGCCGATTTATTATTATATTTTTCAGATTTGTCCATTAGAAAGCTCAGAGAACGTATTTACTAAAGGAAATGATCTGTTATGGACATGAATGGGTTAATAAAAGGGCATTGAACATATTATTTGAAGCGGTCTCGTTCACCAGTAGCTTAGGTTTTGTTTAAAAATAGATGTTGATAAGCAGATAATTTCTCGGACGAAGGTATTTTTTCAGTGAATAAAAAAACCACATTGTCTCTTGTTCCAGACTTTTGCATGATTCCTAATGTGAGTCATGATCTGACATTTTTAAACCTAATTCAGCCATCAGACTCCATTTACCCTTTTTATAGTGGGATTTAAACCTGGTCATATTCTATCAGCTACGTTTCGAAACCCATTCACACCATGACCATGACGTACAGTCTTGTTTTAACTAATGCCTGCCTCCATGTTTAAACGGCCCCTTGTCCTGTTGTGTTGAACTATAAAGGGAGTGACTGGGTATGTGTTGGTGAAGACAAAGTTCGTGTCCCTCATTCCCTAGATTCAGACAAATCAAGTGAATCTGATTCTGTTTTCCAGGAAGTGCTTTCACGATCCGCCCGCCCGCCCTCCCTCCATCTCTCTCCTTCCTTGCTTCCCCCCTCCTCTCTCTCTCTGTGAGTGGAGGGGGAGAAAATGGAGCACTGTAGCTATGGTAACTGCATCAGACAGGCGCTCAACAGATCCTCACAGAGAGAGCTGAAGCATTTTAATAGAGCAGTATATTTCAGGTAGCATCTTTCATCCTCAGTATACAGTCCTATAACACCTTCACAGACCTTGCAGATCTGCTGCGATGCCCACTCACAAGATGCTACACTGCCAATGAAGTCACATACTGTGGGCTATTGATAAGATAATAAGTAAATGATCGGAAAGAACTCCATCTTCTTGCATGGTGGAGGGAGATACCCATCCACCATTTTGAATCGGATACAGTCTCCTTATTTTGGTCCTTGCTTGGCAGTCTTTGTCATTTGTCAGTGGGGCTGTGCTTTAAAACCAGGGTATGAAAGAGCTCAGAGAGAGAGAGAGAGAGAGAGAGAGAGAGTGTGTGTGTGTGTGTGTGTGTGTGTGTGTGTGTGTGTGTGTGTGTGTGTTGGATTGCAGCTCGGCTCTCTGGCAACCGCTCCCCTTAACGCCCACCCTCCTGCCTAGACCAAGGATGATTAGCCTGCGTGCTTGTGGCCCCTCCCCTCCCCGGCTGAGAGGAGGGGGGGTAGTCCCCCTTCAGTGCTCTCCTTTTGTCTGTGGATAAAGCAGCTGCCTCTTTCCCTGTTCAGCCATGGGAGCCGCAGGTCAGTACACACACTTCCACCGCACTAGCTAAAGCTTTTCTCTCTGTGCAATCTGTAGATTAGATCACAAGGCACATGAGGCACATTTGCTGCTGTTTGTCAAGTCTCTCCGGCGTTGCTGTCCTGCCTGTCTGTCTTACAGCTGCTTTGCTTGGTGCGTGTGTGAATGTGTGTGTGTTTTTGTTGTTGAGCATCTCCATTACAAGCAATACTGTAGATAAATGGAAAATCATAGAGAGTGGGTTAGTGACTAGTGATATTGGTACTTGGTTTAAAGGGAGTGGCACTCAGTCAGATATATAGAGGTAATCCAGCCTGATTGATTAGAGTTATTGATTACAGGGACAGAGGTCAGTCAGTATTGGTTATTGAGGGCAGCTCAGTCTTGCTGACTTGGGCAGATGATTATGGGGAAATGGCAGAACGTGCCTAGCATTGCACCTGTCACCCACAGAGAGGCGGTAAAACGAGTGTCTTTCAGCACCCTGTTTTAGAACGCCTTTTTTTCATCCATAGATGCCTATGGTAGAAAATAAAGATGGCCGTCATTTCTGTGCTGTTCACAGCTCCACGGCTAAAATTAGTCCATGCGGGCAAGCAGGCAGGAGGGCTTAGGGAGGAAGACACCCAGGAGACCCAGCAGTGTTTTACTCCTCTCTAGAACAGGAGCACAAACTCTCTGGAACTGACTTTTTCTCCTCGTAAAACAGAGGGCTTGCAGGTGTGACATCAACAGCTGGCTGCTGGATTTACACTAAGCCACAGTCACTGGATGTGGAGGAGACAGCTCACTAATGTGGGTGAACCAGCCACTGTTCTCATGGAAACAAGCCTGTGT
This sequence comes from Salvelinus sp. IW2-2015, assembly GCF_002910315.2. Classification (NCBI taxonomy): domain Eukaryota; kingdom Metazoa; phylum Chordata; class Actinopteri; order Salmoniformes; family Salmonidae; genus Salvelinus; species Salvelinus sp. IW2-2015. The sequence continues at coordinate 15,955,513 of NC_036849.1, forward strand.
TAACAGCCAACATAGGAGAGGGTTGTATGGGTCACCTGAGTTGAGCTGGAATCCAGGGGTGATAAACCTGTCATCTTTGTTGGGGGCTGAAAACGGATGCCCTAAAAAACAGAGATAGCAGGACATGGCACCAGTCTTTTAAGACATAATTCAATTGGATGTATGAAATAGTATACATTTAAAGAAAGCTTATTTAGGTTGCCAACTAGGCTGCATCCCCTTATTTAACTAGGCTGTATCCCCTAATTTAACTAGGCTGTATCCCCTAATTTAACTAGGCTGTATCCCCTAATTTAACTAGGCTGTATCCCCTAATTTAACTAGGCTGTATCCCCTTATTTAACTAGGCTGTATCCCCTAATTTAACTAGGCTGTATCCCCTAATTTAACTAGGCTGTATCCCCTTATTTAACTAGGTTGTATCTCCTTTGGGTGTTTACTAGTGTGGCTTATGATGTAGCCTAGTTTGTTCATTCTTATGGTCCCAAATGGACCTCTCATCTGTTACTGTGCTCTAATTCTGACCGTAGAGCTGTAGAATGACCAGGTCACTTTAAGCTGTTATCTCTGGACACTATCTGGATCTATTTATGCCACTGGCTCCACAGGCCCCCAGGTCAATGATTAACCCAGCTCTGTGAATGGCTAGTACAGTTGTACTACTGGGGAACCAGGTTGTGTTAGGGTACTGCAGGGTCGCTTGTGTGTGTGACCAGGCCGAGTGCTGACCACTACTACTGATAATCACACGTCACTGGCAGATAGAGTGCCACCACCGGTGTGTGGCAACATAAATTGAGTGACACTTGTTCAACAAGTAGTAGTCAGCTCGCTATTATCAGTGGCAAAGGTCATTCTATATATAGGGGAAAAGAAGCCGGATAGAAAAGTTTTCACTTACACGCATTCACACCTACGTTTATGAATCCACAGCTGAATCAAACGCAATAATAATATAGGTTAGAGCAAAATCCCACACGTCAGGGGTCTCTGAGGACTTCTGGCTGCTATGGGCTTCCAGTTATTTGACCTAAATGCCTGGGACACACGGGATTACGGCACTGTAAGTGATATCACAACGTAGACAGGAACACTGTAAATTGAGCACCGAAGTCATTCTATCACTGTAATGCTGAGGTGACCGATGGTTGGGTCATACTGTGTCATGCTGGGGTGACCTTACGGTTAGGTCATCATACTGTCACTGTAATACTGGGCCTAACTCTGGATCCTAACTGCTCTCCTGTCTCTGTCCTCCCCCAGCCATTGACCTGCTCTACTGGAGAAACGTGAAGCAGTCTGGAGCTGTGTTCGGCAGCGTGCTCCTGCTGCTCTTCTCGCTGACCCAGTTCAGTGTGGTCAGTGTGGGAGCCTACTTAGCCCTGGCCGCCCTCTCTGCCAGCATCAGCTTCAGGATCTACAAGTCTGTGCTTCAGGCTGTGCAGAAGACTGATGAAGGACACCCGTTCAAGTGAGTGAGAGAGGATAGAAGATGATAGAGGTTTTCTCAGCACATAAAAAAGCTGCCATTTACATTAACAAATCAGTTTTACAAAGTCACTTTAGCCTAGACACCAACAGTCTCTTGTACTTTTTCCCTGACAGATCCTATCTGGAAGTGGAGATCTCTCTGTCCCAGGATCAGATTGGTAATTATGCTGACAAGGCTCTGCTCTACGCCAACACCTGTATGAAGGAGCTCCGTAGGCTGTTCCTGGTCCAGGACCTCATCGACTCACTGAAGGTCAGCCTCTCTCTCATCTCTTGGCTTTTACAAGAATGACATGGACACAAACACCTTACCAACACTCCACTTTTTAATGTCTGTAATCTCACTACTATTTCTACTGTCAAAAGTCATCAATGGACACGTTAAAACCTAAAATATTTAATTATTTTTGTATTTTATACCTTCTGTCAATCATCAAATACACATACCATAAATTGTGGGGTTGGGCTTGTTTGGTGAAGTAGTGCCAAGAGTTAAGTGTTTTTACATTGTGTTGCAGTTTGCTGTGCTGATGTGGCTGCTGACCTATGTGGGCGCACTCTTCAATGGCCTGACACTGCTTATTCTAGGTGAGGATCCACCAATGACTAGCTACTGTTCTAATCAGCTCTGCACCCCTTTACTGCCTTCCCACCATGTTGAGCCTGACATACAGCTCATATTTTGTCTCTTCTAACATCAAAATGAAATATAATGCATCATATTGGAACCTCTCAATCTACAAGATCACAAAGCCAGTCTGTATGAGTTTTTACTATAATCAGGGGAGTGGGCTGTAATAAGCACGCTGCACAGTACCCCATTGTCAGTAAATGATTAACCCAACACAGAGAGAACACACGACCTCCTGACAAGATCACAACATATGGTTCTTCATGGAACCAGAGTTTTACTGCAATCTGTATCAATTAAGTTCTTTATCAAAGTGGATTACTCCCTTCTGCCCTTTTTAGCAAAAACAATTGATTTTAATCTTAGATTAAAGTTCAGTCAGCTTCACTTCCCAAAAAGATCCATGTGATGAAATTCCAAAGGTTATTTATGAAGGGCTTTGTTCAAAGGTTTCATTCACAACTGAAGACATAAAGTATCTCATATGTGTTATTTTTCTATTAACCTAGTGTAGATAAGTCTCTGAGCTGGAGTGGGGCTCTGTGGACACAATGTGTGCATATTTGAGTATATTCCCAGGGGGTGACGAGGTCAAACTGCTTTAACACGCCGTCTCTCCCTCTCTCTTCCCCTACAGCCGTGGTGTCCATGTTTAGCATGCCCATTGTCTATGAGAAACACCAGGTAAGAATTTACCCTCACTCTCTCGAATGCATTTTTGTTAACTCACAAAAACATTTTTTATTGAATCTAAATTGTTTTCTGTCTCAGGCACAGATTGACCAATATGTTGGACTAATACGGACCCAAGTGAACTCCGTAGTGGGGAAGTAAGTGGTTATGACCTTTTCTACTCAAGAATGAACATGGTAGTTTCTGGAACATCCACCTAAGAAATAGATTCTAATGATCATCTTGATACAAACTAGAAAAGGTTCATGACTACACTGACATAAATCAGTACTGTATCCGAGTTGACCTCATGTTTTGTCGCAACAGGATCCAGGCGAAGATCCCCGGGGCCAAGCGAAAGGAAGAGTAGACGCGAGTCTAGCTAACAGCGAGGTCCAGCTCAGACAGCTTGATCATTGTTGGAGAGCCTTGTCATTATCTGTGGGGTAGTACTATTTCATCTAGGTGTTCTCTAAAACCAACCACTGAAGAAGCCCTGACCCCAAAACTGTCTAGAACGGTTAACACGAAGTAAAATCACTCATGTTCAAGATCTTATGTCTAGGTAGACAAGTACACAATTCTGAACAACAAAAAGAACCAGCCTTTTTTTCTTTTGTGTTGCTTGTTATTAAGTGCATGACGTCAAGCCTTGAGTAAATATTTGATATATTTTGTGCAGTTTTTCATGCTACATTTTTTTGCTGTGCTTACAACAAACTAAGATTTGGCACAAAAAAAGAGATATGCCTACAGAAATGCTCTGCTGCCAATGTTAAATACCGCTTCATGTTCGAGTTTGCTGGTGGGGCTTCTCAGTATGACAATATATATAAAATAATTTCCTTTTGGTGTTTTCAAGCACAAAATAATTTGACAATGTGTTTTAGATGTGGTAATTGTAGGGTTTTTGCTTTTGTATAACTATAAGGAACTATACACAAGCTGGTGTTTTAGGTACCGTTGTTTGACTACTATGAAGACAAGGAATATCTGATATTTAATTTGTTTGAATTAACTGTCCAACTATACTCAATGTAGATGTTAGACCCTGGACTAACTATTTGCACTTACAGTATGTATTTCATTACAGAATAAGAAAAATAAATGTTCCTTGATGTATTATGTTATAGTTTTTCAGACGCTTTACTGAAAATGGGGTCCAAGACAAAAATGTTTAATTTGACTAGGACAGTCTAGTCTTGTTAGAAATAAGAGGACATATGAGGTGTTCATGTTTCGTAGGGTACATGGTGCATACAACACTTGGAAAATCTCCAAAGGGATTTGAAATGACATTCTATAAATACACGTTGATTCCTTCTGGCACAGAAGACCCTTTCATGCCTGCATGCGCATGTCAGTATGCTGAGGTGACAAATTTAACTTGGCTGTTAGGAATAGTCCGTCAGAGTAACCTGAGTTTGAATGGAGACCGACAGTGACAGACAAGTCTCATCTGTTGTAAGCACTCAAATGTGTATTTTTGTAAGTACAGTACCAAACTGAAACCAGCACCATACCTTCAGACTAAATCAGATTAATTTATTGTTTTAAATATCACTAATTATCAAAATAGAAAAGGATAGGTGTTTGGAAAGAATAATTACACCAGCACAGCAATAGAAAAGCTGAACAACATAACACAGGACAGAGAAGCATGGCAGGACCTTAAGTAAAATAAGTCATAACAATTGCAAAAAAAAGAAAAGTGAAATAAGAATTATCAAAAGAGATTGTCCCTCCTGAGGGTTACCATAAGCAAGAATCTTGTAAAACATAATAGTAGTGGAGGTGAAAACAGGACAGCATGCTGTGCTTCTGGTTGCTGCTTTAGAATGGTCTCACATGTTGAGCAGTGTGACGGGGTGTAGCTGGAACAGGACCCCTTTGCTCTTTCCATCTTCCTTTTGGACAATCTCCATCTTCTGACTGGGATCCACCTGTACACACCATACAAGCTCAACATGAATTGTTTTAACACTAGAAATTATGATTAAGTATGGACCTTATGCTCTATAAAAGCTCAGGACATAATTGATTGAAGTGGGGAAAACTAACATTACACCATGAATTCAAGCCATACCTGGTTCCATTGCTTTGGTTCCTCATGGTACACAGGAACAAGGTCTTCTCGAGGGGGTGACTTTGTAAACAGACTGACGAGGCGTTCGCGGCAGTCCTCCTGCAGGGTGTTGATCCTGTCAGGCCCCAGGTGCAGAGGACCGTTGGACCCCTCACACACCAGACGGTTAATGGCACCACGCAACGCATTGATCTGATCCAACACAAAACACACTGATTATATGAGGAAAAGTTTTAAAACACGATACATATGGATATGAAGGGTCTATGAGGAACTATATGGATGTTCGCTACCTCGGTGATGTCCTCTACATCGAATTTGACATCAAAGGCGAGCTCCATGTCATGTTCAGGCAGGGCAGCTGCCTGAGACTGGACATTCCACCCCAGACCACAGAGGGCACCAGTGTAGCTGGTCCTCTCATCATTGGTGCTGCAGAGAACAGTAACATTTACATTAACAGATCTTTATGACTAAATGCATGATTTGACGTGAATATGACAAATGATTTATGTTAACATTTAATAAAACCCGCCCATCATTTTACATTCCCTATAAGATCTCACATTCCCTTTGACATTCCCTACGGTAGGTAATTTGATTAAATGTGATGAGTATACCATCTCCAAGCAGACTGACCGTAGCTCTATGGCAGGGGTGAAGAGCATGGTGATGAGTGCAGGCAGGCCGTGGATGTGAGGCATCAGTGTGGTCTCCTTCAGTAGAATCTGTGTGCCTAGATCAGCACACACATATACGCATCTTACTGTTATGACAAAGACAAATTTACATTTCTGGTATTGTCTAAACTAACAGCGTGGGTGGTTTGAGTGATAAAAATAAAAAATTGATGGGAAAACTATTGCAATCGACATGGAAATGACTCAAATCAAAACAGTGTAGAAATTATGGACAAAACATTAACACCTGCTCTTTCCATGACAGACTGACCAGGTGAATCCAGGTGACAGCTATAATCCCTTTAGGCCTGACCCCAATTAGTCGACTGGTCGATTGTTTGGTCGTTAGGCTGTTGGTTGACCGAGATTGTGTTATTGCTCGACTAAAACACACACAACTAGTCAAACGTTTGGACACACCTACTCATTCAAGGGTTTTTCTTTATTTTTACAAATTTTCTACATTGTAGAATAATAGTGAAGACATCAAAAACATGAAATAACATATGGAATCATGTAGTAACCAAAAAAGTGTTTAAAAAAAATCTAAATCTATTTTATATTTGAGATTCTTCAAAGTAGCCACCCTTTGCCTTGATGACAGCTTTGCACACTCTTGGCATGAGTCAACTTCTCACCACATTTTATGCACTGCAGTGCTAGCTAGGTGTAGCTTATGCTTTCAGTACTAGATTCATTCTCTGATCCTTCGATTGGGTGAACAACATGTCACTTCATGCTGCAAGAGCTCTGATAGGACGGAGGACGTCCTCTGAAGTTGTCATAATTACTGTGTAAGTCTATGGAAGGGCATGGGAACAAAGAGCCTCCTAGGTTTTGCATTAAACTCAATGTACCAAGAGGAGGACGGAAGCCAGCTGTCCTTCGGCTACGCTATGGTGCTACCCTACAGAGTGCTGTTGAGGATACTATAGACCATTGCAAAACAGTGTTCTTTAATCAATTATATGGTTACGTGAATATATTTAGTTGAGTTTTATCTAAAAAGGACAACTTTATTATTATTTTTTAAATTAAATTCACTGAGGTTGGTCCTCCCCTTCCTCCTCTGAGGAGCCTCCACTGATATATACATATACAGTGCCTTCAGAGAGTTTGACCCCTTGACTTTATCCTTATTTTGTTACATTACAGCCTTACTCTAAAATGGATTAAATAAAACAAAATTATCAGCAATCTACACATAATACCCCATAATGACAGGTTTAGACATTTTTGCAAATGTATTAAATAAAAAAACGGAAATATCTTATTTACATAAGTATTCAGACCCTTTACTATGAGACTCGAAATTGAGCTCAGGTGCATCCCGTTTCCATTGATTATCCTTGAGATGTTTCTAAAACTTGATTGGAGTCCACCTGTGGTAAATTCAATTGATTGGACATGATTTAGAAAGGCACACACCTGACTATATAAAAAGGTCCCACAGTTGACAGTGCATGCCAGAGCAAAAATCAAGCCATGAGGTAGAAGGAATTGTCCGTAGAGCTCCGAGACAGGATTGTGTGGAGGCACAGATCTGGGGAAGGGTACCAAAACATTTCTGCAGCATTGAATGTCCAAAAACACAGTGGCCTCCATCATTCTTAAATGGAAGAAGTTTGGAACCAACAAGACTCTTCCTAGAGCTGGCCGCCCAGCCAAAATGAGCAATCGAGGGAGAAGGGCCCTTGGTCAGGGAGGTGACCAAGAACCCAATGGTCACTCTGACAAAGCTCCTCTTTGGAGATGGGAGAACCTTCCAGAAGGACAACCAACTCCGCAGTCCTCCACCAATCAGGCCTTTATGGTAGAGTGGTCAGATGGAAGCCACTCAGTAAAAGGCACATGACAGCCCGCTTGGAGTTTGCCAAAAGGCACCTAAAGACTCCCAGATCATGAGAAACCAGATTATCTGGTCTGATGAAACCAAGATTGAACTCTTTGGACTGAATGCCAAGCGTCACATCTGGAGGAAACCTGGCACCATCCCTTCGGTGAAGCATCGTGGTGGCAGATTCATGCTGTGGGGATGTTTTTCAGCAGCAGGGACTGGGTGACTAGTCAGGATCGAGGCAAAGATGAACGGAGCAAAGTACAGAGACATCCTTGATGAAAACCTTTTCCAGAGCACATAGGACCTCAGACTGGGGCGAAGGTTCACCTTCCAACAGGACAACGCAGGAGTGGCTTCGGGACCTTGAGTGGCCCAGCCAGAGCCTGGACTTGAATCAGATCAAACATCTTTGGAGAGACCTGAAAATAGCTGTGCAGCAACGCTACCCATCCAACCTGACAGAGCTTGAGAGGATCTGCAGGAAAGAAATGGGAGAAGCTCCCCAAATACAGGTGTGCCAAGCTTGAAAACTCGAGGCTATAATCGCTGCCTAAGGTGCTTCAACAAAGTACTGAGTAAAGGGTTTTTTCTCCCCAATTTTGTTATTACGATCTTGTCTCATCGCTGCAACTCCCCAATGGGCTTGGGGGAGAGGCGAAGGTTGAATCATGCGTCCTCCGAAACATGACCCGCCAAACAGAGCTTCTTAACACCTGCTTGCTTAACCCGGAAGCCAGCTGCACCAATGTGTCTGAGGAAACTGACGACCGATGTCAGCCTGCAGGCACCCGGCCCGCCACAATGAGTTGCTAGAGCGCGATGAGCCAAGTAAAGCCGCCCTGGCCAAACCCTTCCCTAACACCTAACACCGCTGGGCCAATTGTGCGCCGCCCTACGGGACTCCCAGTTACGGCCGGTAATGAGGATATATATATATTTTTTTTTTAATCAGGATATTACATGCAGGCTGCAATGTTTATATTTGTTGGCAATAAAGTTACTTTAGGTTAGTATCGTTTTCATTTGGATAGACATTTGATTTACCAAATTACAATGATTTTGAGATAAAGACGTTATTATAAAATTAAACTGTCTCACAAAAATGTGCATAAACCATAACTGGCACGCAGATCGGTAGAAAAGGTTAGATAAATTGGCATTGCACATGAAAGGTTGCCGACTCCTCGTGTAGCCTATTAACTTCAGGAGCATGATGGTAGAATCTGCGAAAGCCAGCAGGAGCGGGAGAAGAATAGCTGGGTCAGGCTACATTTTTCCCCCTTCTGGTTATCTAGATCTCTGGCGACATCTTGAGGCATCAAACCGTAAGCTTAAAGCATCAGACAAGCTCATTGCATGTAGTTGATTTTATTAAAACACAGAGTGTGTCTATTTATGGAAACATACACGTTTAAAAATGTCGAGCAATTGATTGATCAAAAGAACAGACGACTTTGTCGACTAAGATTTTTTTATCCGTTGGGGACAGCCCTTCAAATCCACTTCAATCAGTGTAGATCAGCGGTTCCCAAACTTTTTATAGTCCCATACCCCTTCAAACATTTAAACTCCAACTGCGTACCCCCTTTAGCACCAGGGTCAGCGCACTCTCAAATATAGTTTTTTGCCTGCCACACACACACTATACGATACATTTATTAAACATAAGAATGAGTGGGAAGTGACAAAGAACTCTTATTGGACCAGGGCACAAATAATAATTTTGCTCTTTATTTAACCATCTTACATATAAAACCTTATTTGTTCATTAAATTGTGAATAACTCACCACAGGTTAATGAGAAGGGTGTGCTTGAAAGGATGCACATAACTCTGCAGTGTTGGGTTGTATTGGAGAGAGTCTCAGTCTTAAATCATTTTTCACACACAGTCTGTGCCTGTATTTAGTTTTTATGTTAGTGAGGGCCGAGAATCCACTCTCACATAGGTACGTGGTTGCAAAGGGCATCATGGTCTTAACAGCGTGATTTGCCAAGGCAGGATACTCTGAGCGCAGCCCAATCCAGAAATCTGGCAGTGGCTTCTGATTAAATTCAATTTTCACAGAACAGTTTGTTGCAATGTCGATGAGGCTCTCTTGTTCAGATATCGGTAAGTGGACTGGAGGCAGGGCATGAAAGAGATAACGAATCTAGTTGTTTGTATCGTCCGTTTCGGGAAAGTACCTGCGTAATTGCGCACCCAACTCACTCAGGTGCTTCGCTATATCACATTTGACATTGTCTGTAAGCTTGAGTTCATTTGCACACAAAAAAAGCATACAATGATGGAAAGACCTGTGTGTTGTCCTTGTTAATGCAGACAGAGAAGAGCTCCAACTTCTTAAATCATAGCCTCAATTTTGTCCAGCACATTGAATATAGTTGCGGAGTCCCTGTAATCCTAGATTCATATCATTCAGGTCAGAAAAAACATCACCCAGATAGGCCAGTCGTGTGAGAAACTCGTCATCATGCAAGCGGTCAGAGAAGTGAAAATGTAAAGAAAACTTTAAGCTTGTCTCTCAATAAAAGAAAAAGTGTCAATACTTTGCACCCTGATAACCAGCGCACTTCTGTATGTTGTAAAAGTGTTACATGGTCGCTGCCCATATCATTGCATAGTGCAGAAAATACACGAGAGTTCAGGAGCCTTGCTTTAACAAAGTTAACCATTTTCACTGTAGTGTCCAAAATATCTTTCAAGCTGTCAGGCATTCCCTTGGCAGAAAGAGCCTCTTGGTGGATGCTGCAGTGTACCCAAGTGGCGTTGGGAGCAACTGCTTGCATGCACGTTACCACTCCACTATGTCTCCCTGTCATGGCTATTGCGCCATCAGTACAGATACCAACATGAGCATCAGCTACGTTTGGCTACATACAGACCGTTAGTGGAATTCCCGCAAGAGAGTAACGGTTAATGTGATTGTATGTTAATTATTTGACTAGGCTACCTGTATTTGACATTGTGTAATTTCGCTGAACACTAGATGGTAAAAAAAAAAAATCTCAAACAAGCTACTCAGGTGAGAAAAAAGCCTAAAATGTATAGCCCTGTTGGGAAATATAAATGGACTGTTTGAAAATGTGAAGAAAAAAAAAAGTCTAAAAAATTATATTAATAAATATATATATATATTTTTTTTTAAATGTGAATCACATGTATTTGGTGTACCCCTGGGGGAATACCTGGTATAGATGAAGGGGAGGAGAAAGGTTAAATATTTATTTTTAAGCCTTGAGTCAATTGAGACATGGATTGTGTATGTGTACCAGTCAGAGGGTGCCTTTGAATGGGTTACGGTAGTAGGTGCCAGGTGCACCGGTTTGTGTCAAGAACTGCAACGCTGCTGGGCTTTTCACACTCAACAGTCTCCCTGTGTGGCAAGACTTATCCACCACCAAAAGAACATCCAGCCAACTTGACAACTGTGGGAAGCATTGAAGTCAACATGGGCCAGCATCCCTGTGGAATGCTTTCAACACCTTGTAGAGTCCATGCCCTAACGAATTGATCCTGTTCGTAGTGCAAAGGGGGGGGATCTGCAACTCAATACTAGGAAGGTGTTCCTCCAGACCTCGGTGAAGACCGAATGCAGTCCGCAGGGCAAAATGAGTTGGACACCCATGGTCTAACCCTTATTTTAATGGGCTTATTATGTCCCAGATCATATCCCATTCCCAGTACTGTACCTGTCGCACTGACAGACACGGAGCCAGCCACCAGCATCCGCTGATGGCTGTCCTGAGGACTGTCATTCAACGCAATGGAGTTGATGCTGTCCTTCTCTATGAGCACCGACCTGTAAGGAGTTAACACATTCATTAGCACTGGTATATAGTGTCACCAGCACTGGGCCAAACTCTAACCTGATCTGGGTGACACTGACTAACCTGTAGTTGGTGACGTTGCTAAAGCTGTGGAAGTTGACTTTGTGAGGACTGGATGGGCCATGTACACGAACCTGTGGGAAACAGCATAGGCAACACTTTACTTACAGTGAGCATTAAGACACAATGGGCATCCTGTAGCCATTAACATTCATACACAATTATTTAATACATGTTAACAGTAAAAACATCCCCCAGAAACAAATTGTGTTCCACGAATTCCTGAGAGGAATGTGTGGCCCTGGCCCACAGCCACTAATACACCGTAGAACAAAATGTACACCAGCTCACGTACTACCAAAATGTCTCCACCCTCTGGACAGGAGGCAGGCAAAAGGCAGAAAGACGATGACACCCTCTTGTGGTGAACAACTAACATCACCTCCTGGTTAAACCAGACAGCCAGTCTATTGAACACAGTAGCAGTCTATGAAATGTGAGTCAGCCATTTGGCCAGTGTTCTTGCCTTGCTCTTCAGAGAGGACTGGCTGGTCTTGGCAAAGGACTGGAGCAGGCTGTCAATTAGCTGCTTCTCTTCCTCCTTGCTAGTCTTCCAGGAGCTGCTGGTAGCGTTGGGAGTGAAGGTGCCGTCCTGCAGGTCTTTGTACAGAGACACCAGCACATCGTGGATCTGCTGCAAGACACACAACCACACAGCACTGTCAGGGTCACAGCCTTTGTTTCTACTGCTGGACAACTAAATTATTTATGTTTATAGCCAAGCCTGACAGGAATACTATAACTGAATAATTCCCCATGAGCACAACATCCTAGAAGCTGAAGCGAAGACAGACAGAACGCTGGCCTGTGTTTGAGGTACCTTAGACTCAAAGCTCTCCTCGGCCTTGATGGCGTATCCCTCCTGCATCATGATGTCAGCCACGCTGGAGGTGACCGTGTCAGTGTTGATGAGCAGCTCCACGCGCATGACGCCGTGCAGGATGGAGAACAGGGAGACTATGAGCGGGTGGCCGTTCACCAACGTGATAAAGCGGTTGCGGGCACGGCTGCTCCACTGGTCCCCCAGGATCATGGACTGGGCCGATGGACGCATCCCAGAGATCTGGAACTCCTGGGCCTGAAGAGACAGGGCAGAACACAATCCTAATCTGGAACTCCTGGGCCCGAGGAGACAGGGCAGAACACAATCCTAATCTGGAACTCCTGGGCCTGAGACAGGGCAGAACACAATCCTAATCTGGAACTCCTGGGCCTGAGGAGACAGGGCAGAACACAATCCTAATCTGGAACTCCTGGGCCTGAGGAGNGAGACAGGGCAGAACACAATCCTAATCTGGAACTCCTGGGCCTGAGGAGACAGGGCAGAACACAATCCTAATCTGGAACTCCTGGGCCTGAGGAGACAGGGCAGAACACAATCCTAACAGTATATAGGGATACTAGATCAACTCTCCTGATTAGGATGTTGCCCAAAGATGTTTACCATTTTGCCTAAATAAAACATTGTACCTGGAATGGGTGGGCCATGATATCAGCAGGTAGCTTCCTCAGGCAGCTACACAACACCAGAGTGGTGTTTCCAAAGTCCAGAAAGAAAACCTTGAACATTCAGAACACACATATACTTTACATGGTTCATCCACTAAAACTGCAACTGTAATCAACCTGGGAGTGATTGTGTGTACTAGTGAGCTTAGTGAGCCTGTGCTTGTACCTCCACAGAGCTGCCGCAGACATGCAGGATCTTGGCACGGTAGTAGAGGCCCTGCTCGTCGCCCTCAGAGAAAGGTGCCAGGCACAGCAGGTTTGGGTAGAGGGAGACAGGAACTGGACACAGCTCATGAGAATTAATCTCCGCTGTCAGATGGCGCTGCTTCTCCATGCTGGCATCGTCCGCCTGGAAGCCCCAGAAGTGGCCCACCTCCACCACCTAGGGAGCCAAGATGAAGGAGGCATGCTTGGTTACCACCTCCACCACAGACTATGCATAGCCAAAATGGAGGGTGTGTGATCACCTAAATTCAGTTCCTCTAGATAGAATCGTCACCAGATTACTTATTTACACAAAAACAAGTCCCAGAAATTTGACTGAAAGAGGAGTCTCAGCCTGACGAACCTCTGTGATGTTGACCACGAAGATGGGGTTAGAGGGCAGCTTGTCTGGGTCAATGGTGCTGCTCAGCAACCCCACTGGGTAGACTGAGTTGTTCTGGAAGTCCACATTCACACTGAAAACCACAGGACAGAATGAATTATGCTTAAAAAGCCTGGAGGATCCCTCAAAGGGGGAACACAGTGCTAGTGTAACAGTCAAAGTCACTGAGCTGCATCATTGTATTAGGGAGTCTATGGGACTGACCTAACTGACTGTAACTCACTCATGACAGCACTGTCTGTAAATGTGTGTGAGGAGGAGGGAGAGGGTCTGACTCGGCCTAAATCTACCCTCTCAGAGGCTGTGTGATGGCTGTAGAGGGTCAGCCAGAGTGCAAGCATGTCAGGTTACATCAAGGCCCAGTGTGGAGGGGTGCAGGCCTGCAGGGTTATGGGCAAAGCCCACTCCCCCCAAACCCAGATGACCACTAACAGGACACCTCCACCTTCCTGAAGAGGTATTTGGCCCTGAGCCAGAGCTGGCATTACCTATACATCAACTGTCTGACTGACTTTCACTCCGCTAAATGCATTCCTCTTGAGAAGTTGGGGTTAGATGATGTTACACCCATGTAGCAAACGAGGATTAAAACCCCAGCTGAGTGGATTAGTAGTGTGAGAAGGATGTATAGGCTCCCTACCGAGCGTATCTCATGTGGCAGATGGTCCTGCTCCCCGCAAAGGTCTCCACCTCGTCACTGGGATGTACAAAAAGGTCCAGAGGATGCCTCTGGTGGGCCAAGAGGAGGGCCAGTGACACCTCAGGGAGCACCCCCGACCCTCGAGTAGTCGTCCGGTAGAACTCTACATGCCCTCTGAAGGAACGCACAACAAATGTTTTTCTGTCTTACCAATGGACTATGGGTATTCTATAAGATATGTAAGACCATTTAGGTCAAAACATCTATGAAGTATCTATCTATGAAACAGGTAACATGATGAGTTATTCTAAGTCCAGCGGAGGTTTGATCCGTTTGTTACCTGGATCCATCGAAGGCTATGGACTTGACCTGGCCACACTGGCGGAACAGGGACTGCAGTTGCTTGTAGTACAGGAAACTGTAGGGGGGCAGGTTCCTCACCTGAGACGAGACAATCAAAGATCATGGCAGTGGTCTAGCATTCACAACATACAAACACTGTTCATGAATGTATAGGAATCTGATAAATCAGGAAATCAGGGATAGGGGGTAATGGCATCATACCAGCACAGTTTTTTTGGGATCATGGCCTGACAGGTCTTTGGAGGCCAGCTCTTCATCCATTTCCCCTTGAGAAAAGTAGTTAGGGTAGTAGGCACCAGCAATAACCACCTGAAAGATGGAGTGCCTTCAGAAAGTATTCATACCCCTCGACTTATTCTACATTTTGTTGTGTTACAGCCTGAATTCAAAATTGATTCAAATATATGTTTTCACCAATCTACAAACAATAGCCCATAATGACAAAATGAAAACATGTTTTTTTTAATAATTTATTTACATTTTTGCAAATGTATTTCAAATTAAATAACATATTCACATAAATATTCACACCCGAGTCAATACTTTTTAGAAGCACCTTTGGTGGCAATTACAGCTTTGAGTGGTCTTGGGTATGTCTATATCAGCTTTGCACATCTGGATTTTGTGATTTTCCCCCATTCTTCCCTGCAGATTTTCTCAAGCTCTGTTAGGTTAGATGGGGAGCGGTGGGGTGAACAGCAATCTTCAAGTCTTTCCACAGCTTTTCAATGGGATTCAAGTCTGGGCTTCGGCTGGGCCACTTAAGGACTTTCACATTCTTGTTCTGAAGCCATTCCAGAGTTGTTTTGGCTGTGTGCTTAAGGTCATTGTCCTGTTGGAACATAAATCTTCGCCCCAGTTTAAAGTCATTTGCACTCTGAAGCAGGTTCTCATCAACAATTTGCCTGTATTTGGCTCCATTCATTGTTCCCTCTATCCTTACCAATCTCCCAGTCCCTGCCGCTGAAAAGTATCCCCATAGCATGATGCTGCCACCACCATGCTTCATGGTGTTAGGTGGGTGATGAGCTGTGCCTGGTTTTCTCCAGACATAGCGCTTTGCATTCAGGACAAAGAGTTCAGGACAAAGAGTTTTGTTTCATCAGACCAGAATCTTTCGCCTTATGCTTTCAGAGTCTTTCACATGCCGTTTTTCAAACTCCAGGCGTGCTGTCATGTGCCTTTTCTCAGGAGTGGATTTCGTCTGGCCACTCTCCCATAAAGCCCAGATTGATGAAGTGCTGTAGAGACCTTCTGTCAGGTTCTCCCATCTCAGCCAAGGAACTCTGTAGTTCTGTCAGAGTGGTCTTTGGATTCTTGGTCACTTCCCTGACCAAGGTCTTTCTTACTCGTTTGCTCAGTTTGGTCGGACGGCCAGCTCTAGGCAGATAATGGAGACCACTGTGCTCTTGGAAACTTTCAACACTCTAGAAATGTTATACCCTTCCCCAGATATATGCCTCATCACAATTCTATCTCAGCAATCTACAGACAGTTCCTTAGACTTCATGGTATAGTTTCTGCTCTGACATGCACTGTCAACTTTGGGACCTTATATAGACAGATGTTTCTTTCTAAATCATGTCCAAACAATTTAATTGGCCACCGGTGGACTCAAATCAAGTAGTGACATCTCAAGGATGATCAAAGGAAATTGGATGCACCGGAGCTCAATTTGGAGTGTCATAGCAAAGGGGTGTGAATACTTACCTAAATGAGACATTTCCGTATTTCATTTTCAATAAATTAGCTAACATTTCTAAAATCATGTTAGCATTATGGGTATTGTGTGTAGATGGCTGAAAAAATATATAAATTTAATCAATTTCCAATTCCGGCTGTAACACAACAAAATGTGGAATAGGTCAAGGAGTATAAATACTTTCTGAAGGCACTGTATAAAGAGAAGAGGAGAATCTATCAAATAGACAGGGGCTACAGTGTTAGCACTGCCGAATGATATTCTGAATAGCAGGGGTTGGTACAACAGATAATATTATAGTGTCATAATAATAACCATATAGCTTTACGTTGGAAGTAAGGTGTAGAGCTCCAGAATACTGGCATGTGCCTCAGTCTCACCTGCAGGATGAACCTCTGCTTGTGAAGGCTGGAGTAGTCCATTGGCACTGGGTTCTCAATCACGTGCATGTTGAACTGGGACGCTCTCTCCTTCAGGTCCTCATAGAGCTCAGCCACCTGGGGGTCACAGAGAGGCAGGGTCAAGTCAGGGATTGGGGTCACCTGGTGTGTTTCGTGAGATGCTGGTCTCTATACCTCTCTGATCCTCTTGATCTGGATGCAGTTCTCCTTGCCCCACTCCAGCTCGGACTGGGAGGAAGAACACACACACACACACACCTTACTGCAGCCATCTCAGCAAGATACTGGAACTTTGTCTAATGTCTTTAGGAACCTCCTTTATTACATACACGTCTATGTATTATCCCATGTTTAAAGTTAATTGATGTAACATAACGATCTACAGTTGAAGTCGGAAGTTTACATACACCTTAGCCAAATACATTTAAACTCAGTTTTTCACAATTCTTAATCCTAGTAAAGATTCCCTGTCTTTGGTCAGTTAGGATCACCACTTTATTTTAAGAATGTGAAATGTCAGAATAATAGTAGAGAGAAAGATTTATTTAAGCTTTTATTTCTTTCATCACATTCCCAGTGGGTCAGAAGTTCACAAACTCAATTCGTATTTGGTAGCATTGCCTTTAAAATGGTTTAACTTGCGTCAAACATTTCAGGTAGCCTTCCACAAGCTTCCCACAATAAGTTGGGTGAATTTTGGCCCATTCCTCCTGACAGAGCTGGTGGAACTGAGTCAGGTTTGCAGGCCTCCTTGCTCACGCACCCTTTTTCAGTTCTGCCCACAAATTTTTTATAGGATTGAGGTCAGGGCTTTGTGATGGTCACTCCAATACCTTGACATTGTTGTCCTTAAGCCATTTTGCCACAACTTTGGAAGTATGCTTGGGGTCATTGTCCATTTGGAAGACCCATTTGCGACCAAGCTTTAACTTCCTGACTGATGTCTTGATGTTGCTTCAATATATCCACTTAATTTTCTTTCCTCATGATGCCATCTATTTTGTGAAGTGCACCAGTCCCTCCTGCAGCAATGGACCCCTACAACATGATGCTGCCACCCCTGTGCTTCACGGTTGGGATGGTGTTCTTCGGCTTGCAAGCCTCCCCCTTTTTCCTCCAAACATGATGGTCATTATGGCCAAACAGTTCTATTTTTGTTTCATCAGACCAGAGGACATTTCTCAAAAAAGTATGATCTTTGTCCCCATGTGCAGTTGCAAATCGTAGTCTGTTTTTTTTTTAATGGCGGGTTTGGAGCAGTGGCTTTTTCCTTGCTGAGCGGCCTTTCAGGTTATGTCAATATAAGACTCGTTTTACTGTGGCTATAGATAATTTTGTACTCGTTTCCTCCAGCATCTTCACAAGGTCCTTTGCTATTGTTTTGGGATTGAGTTGCACTTTTCACACCAAAGTATATTAATCTCTAAGAGTCAGAACGCGTCTCCTTCCTGAGCGGTATGACAGCTGTGTGGTCCCATGGTGTTTATACTTGCGGACTATTGTTTGAACAGATGAACATGGTACCTTCAGGCATTTGGAAATTGCTCCAAAGGATGAACCAGACTTGTGGAGGTCTACAAACAAAAATTCTGAGATCTTGGCTGATTTCTTTTGATTTTCCCATGATGTCAAGCAAAGAGGCACTGAGTTCAAGGTAGTCCTTGAAAAACATCCACAGGTAAACCTCCAATTGACTCAAATGTTGTCAATTAGCCTATCAGAAGCTTCTAAAGCCATGACATCATTTTCTGGAATTTTCCAAGCTGTTTAAAGGCACAGTCAACTTAGTGTATGTAAACTTCTGACCCACTGGAATTGTGATACAGTGAATTATAAGTGAAATAATCTGTCTGTAAACAATTGTTGGAAAAATGACTTGTGTCATGCACAAAGTAGATGTCCTAACTGACTTGCCAAAACTATAGTTTGTTAACAAGAAATTTGTGGAGTGGTTGAAAAACGAGTTTTAATGACTCCAACCTAAGTGTATGTAAACTTCTGACTTCAACTGTAAATGCTCTCACCTTTGGGTGCCTCAACTCTCCTTTGCTTCTGGACGTGTGCCAAGCCTTGAATGCGTTGACAAAAGCAATCGAATCACTCTGCACACCGTGTGCGAACGACAGCTTGCTCCTGAATATTCAAGCATTTAAGAGAGGACAGGGATGACAGTCTTACAGCAGACAATAACTCAAATGGCAGTGACGAGGTAGATATTGTAGAAGTGTTATTATATATTTTTTGCTGTATGAGAGAAAATAATATTTTCAAGTGCTGACTCACCTGTACCCTGCCAGCTGCTGCAGGGAGGGCATGGCAAAGAAGCTCTTCAGAGACAGAGAGGCGGCTAAGGGAGAGAGACAGGTTGAGGAGTCGTGGCCTGAACACACACCTACAGACAAAGCAGAAACAACAGACCCCACTGACCTATGATGAGGCACTCCTCCAGACAGCCAAAGACGTGGCCGAGCACGATCATCTTCCCAAGGTGCAGGTCCACAGGCAGGTGAGCCAGGATCCGACCCAGAAACGTCAGCTCTCCATCAAAACGCTTCTGGCCTTGACCATCGTTCCCCACAGACAGTGCACCCATCTACACCTCACACACACGTCATGACAATTATCATTACCTCAATAATAACAAGTGACTGCAAGAATACTTAAGCATCACACACACAGTCAAAAATAGTAATAAAAAATACATAAATGGCTCTGTCCATCAATCCTTCCAGCTAAAGAGCCCATCCACAGCACATACACAGACTTAATCAAAACACTTTACGCCCCGCTAAGTCACAGCTGACAAACACACACACAAACACCACTGAGAGAGCTAATGCTAGCTGACGCAGAGGTCCTGACACAGCAGAACCAACGTTAGGAAACCACTGCAACATCACAAACACACAGTGACAGATTTGGGTGTTCAGCAACGTTGTATCTAAGATTCTTATTGGAAACCTCTCCACAAATACAGGAATCCAATGACTTCAATGGTTGTTTGTGATAAGGTCCACAGTGAGGTACCTCTTTGAGCTGGAGTATGGTCCTCTCAATGTCATTGAGTTGGGGGGGTGAGAGAGCAGTGGAGAGGAGGGAGCGGGGGTCCCCCATGCCCAGAAGCTTCACCTTCAGCATGATGTTAGCCAGGGGGGCACGCTGGGAATAGTCCGAATAAAATAGAAGTTTTATACACTGAGTGTACAAAACTTTAGGAACACCTTCTTAATATTGAGTTGCACCCCATTTTGCCCTCAGAACAGCCTCAATTTGTCGGGGCATGGACTCTACAAGGTGTCAAAAGCATTACACAGGGATGCTGACCCATGTTGACTCCAATGCTTCCCACAGTTGTGTCAAGTTGGCTGGATGTGCTTTGGGTGGTGGACAATTCTTGATACACACATGGGAAACTGTTGAGCATGAAAAACCCAGCAGCATTGTAGTTCTTGACACAAACTGGTGCGCCTGGCACCTACTACCAATGCTCATTCACCCTCTGAATTGCACACATACACAATCCATGTTTCAAGTGTCTCCTCCCCTTCATCTACACTGATTGAAGTGGATTTAACAAGTGACATTAATAAGGAATCATAACTTTCACCTGGTCAGTCATGGAAAAAGCAGGTGTTCCTAATGTTTTGTATACTCAATGTAGGTCTAGTAGAGTAGCATGCCTTGTCTTTCAGTAATCACATACAGTGCATCAATCCATCAACAAATAAATCCATCAACTTTGCAGTTGTAAAACATCATACTGTCGAGCATAGTTATGAGCTTGGTTCTTTGCCATCAGGGCTGACCTAATGTTCGACTCTCTTACCACCATCTCAGGAACCACATAGTCTGGGATCTCATTCCTCCAGAACTCCTTGGTCACCAGCCGGTAACAGTAGCCCTTAGACACTCGCCCAGCCCTGCCTGAGAGGGACAGAGGAGACGTGAGTCACAAATCCTCAGTGGCAATTCTAATTCTCCCACTGGGTGCACATTTTGGTTGTTGCCCTAGCACTACACAGCTGATTCAAATAACCAATTCATCATCAAGCTTTGAATATTTGAGTCAGCTGTGTAGTGCTAGGGCAAAAAACAAAATGTGCACCCAGGGGGGCCCCAGAAACCCTGCTGTACTGTACCTCTACGCTGGTTGCAGTTGGTCTTGGAGGCCCAGGTGAGGCGGAGGGACTGGTAACAGGTCTCTTTGTCACAGACCATGTGTCGTGCCAGACAGAAATCAATCACTGTCAACAGGAATACGTCACAAACTCAGACATGTGGAGTGAATACAATACGGCAGTACATACAGCAAGGAAGGTCTGTAAACATTATGAAAATGAAAACACACACCATATTTGACATCTGGGACTGTAACAGAGCTCTCTGCAATGTTGGTGGAGAGGATGATCTGTTGAGACAGAGACAAAACATCAAAAACACTTTGCGTTCTAGAAGTCTATTCAGTAGACTGGGTTGTGGTGTGATAGTTACCTTCCTGTATCCTGGGACAGGCACCAGAAACACCCCATTCTGCTCCTCCAGAGTGACAGAGGAGTGGAGTGGGTACACCTGCAGTCTGAAACATACACCATAACAGCCCCATCAAGTTTCTACTATGCATCGGACACTACCAGTCATGCTCCAGAGACGCCACCACTGAAAGTGCACATGTACACACACAGCACCCACCTCTTGCGCACCAGCTTGGACAAAGCCTCCTGCATGTAGTGGATCTCACCCAGACCAGGGAGGAACACCAGCACACTGCCCCGGTCTGGCAGAGACAGGCCTCCCTCCCTCGCAGTCCTACTGCTGAGATACACAAACACACCAGGACAACTATAGGACACCTAAGTCAATCTAAGTCAATCATCTAAGTAATTAACAAATAGTGAACGAATGGTTTATTTATCAAGCGAGCTAAGATGAAGAGTAAAGCTGTTGATCCCTCACCTCTGATCTTTGGCCTCTAGCTCGTCAAAGCTCTGGATAAGGCTGACAGCCACGTTGTACATCTCCACAGTGATGTAAGGGTCATCTGGACGGCGGGTATCCACCTGATAGATAGATAATACACAGACAGTGTTAGGTTAGTCTAAACCATGAGTACCAGCTACATCCACAGACTAGGCTTGGCGCTCCCCCTCTCACCCTGTAGGGAATCAGGCTACAGAGGTCCTCCAGGTAGAACTCCTCGATGGCGTAGGGAGCCCCCTCCACCTCAAACACATAGGCTGGGTTCATCTGGCTGCGGATGGGGGTGCCAAAGTACTCCGCAAACTCCCTGCAGTTGATGGTGGCTGACATGAGGATGACCTGCATAAAGGGGGAAGGGAGGCGGTGTGTGTCTGTTCAGTCAGTACGGTTTAGGATCACATGGTGGTGAATGCTGAGATGAGAAGCGTGGGCTCACCTTGATGTAACGGGAGTTGGAATGGAGGAGCTTCCTCACAACCAACAGAAGGAAGTCCAGCTCCTCTGTCCGCTCATGGACCTGAAACATACAGAACCACCCTGCTTACTGACTGGTTCATCCTCGCCATGGTAAAAATATGTTACTCACCTTCAGCTTGAATTGTGTTACTGGGTACTAAGAGACACAATGTACGCCAGATGGACATCATCATTACCAGTCAAGTCATATCTGTAGACTACTTTGAAATAGTGTCAAGAATTGTTGTTACTTTCGGTACTTCTGTCAAATGTGCCTCACAAACTCTGTCTATCAGCGCAGCCGATGTCCCCTTTTAGCAGAGGCGTGCACCATACCTGCTCCATTTACTCATTACTAGTAGCCTGCACTGGGAGTCGGGGTTTGCCTCATGTTAGCTCCCCACTCATGCTGCACAGAACACTTTACAATGCAGTAAGATACCGGTAGCTCCTCTTCTCTTTATACAGTGCCCTCAGAAAGTATTCACAGCCCTTGACTTTTTCCACATTTTGTTGTGTTACAGCCTGAATTTTAAATTGATTACATTTAGATTGTTTGCCACTGACCTCCACATAATGTCTAAGTAGAATTATGTTGTTTTTTTAAACAATTTTACATATTAATAAAAGATGAAAAGCTGAAATGTGTTGAGTCAATACGTATTCAACCCCTTTGTTATGGCAAGCCTAAATAAATTGAGTAAAAATATGCTTAACAAGTCACGTAAGTTGTATGGACTCTGTGTGCAATAATAGTGTTTAACATGATTGTTAAATTACTACCCCATCTCTGTACCCCACACATACAGATAATTGTAAGGTCCCTCAGTCGAGGAGTGAATTTCAAGCACGGATTCAACCACATAGACCAGGGAGGTTTTCAAATGCGTCGCAAAGGGCACCTATTGGTAGATGGGTAAAAACAAAAGAGCAGACATTGAATATCCTTTGAGCATGGTGAAGTTATTAATTACACTTTGGATGGCGTATCAATACACCCAGTCTCTACAAAGATACAGGTGCTATTCCTAACTCCGTTGCCCAGTGAGGAAGGAAACCGATCAGGGTTTCACCATCAGGCCAATGGTGACTTTAAAACAATTAGAGTTGAATGGCTGTGATAGGAGAAAACTGAGGATGGATCAACAACATTGTACTTACTCCACAATACTAACCTAAATGACAGAGTGAAAAGAAGGAAGCCAGTACATAATAAAAATATTCCAAAACATGTATCCTGTTTACAATAAGGCACTGAAGTAATACTGCAAAACATTTGGAAAAGACAACTTTTTGTCCTGAATACAAAGCGTTATGTTTGGGGCAAATCCAACACAACACATTACTCTTCCTTTTTTCAAGCATGACGGTGGCTGCATCATGTTATGGGTATGCTTGTCATCATCAAGGACTAGGGAGTTTTGTGGGGGGATAAAAGGAAATGGAATAGAGCTAAGCACAGGCAAATCACAGAGGAAAACTTGGTTCAGCCTGCTTTCCAACAGACACTGGGAGACAAATTCATATTTCAGCAGGACAATTGCCTAAAAGAAGGCCAAATATATATTGCTTACCAAGACAACATTGAATGTTCCTGAGTAGCCTAGTTACAGTTTTTACTTAAATTGTCTTAAAAATCTATGGTAAGACTTTCATTGCTAGCTTACAGCTGAAGCTAACATCAATTCATTACCCTTGTACTTTGTTTGTAATATGCAAACCATAAAGCTAAATATGCTGATTTCAAAGCTGATTGCCACCAAAAACTTGATTAATTCACTTAAGTTGGTCTCTCCGTCACATCTCTCCATCAGCCAAAGATGATCTATTGCCTAAGCGTGTGTGAATAGGGCTCTGACGGTTCTATGCAAATGTTGTTGATCAGTACAATAAAATGAGTCCCAAATGGAAGTGAAACAGATTGTCATCTGTACCTCAATGAAATCAGCCAAAACTAGCTCAAAAACTCAATGCATGCACACAGTCCTATTGAATATGTATTCACCTGTATTGTGAATTGGCCTAGGATACATCTTGATTTACCCAGTTTATCAATAGAGATTTACCATTGAAATAACTGATTACCATTAAGTTGTTAAGTAGTTAGATTGGTAAAAACAAAATCATTGTATGATTGTTTAATTAATGTATATACATCTCAGAAAAATGTTGACGTACATTTTTTTGAATGAAATTGAACTCAAAAGATGCCCAATGATTGAACAGAGCAGTATATTAGTTTATCTGTCTGGATCAAGTGCCATTTTGTAACTTTGGCTAATATACCTTTTTTTGTTGGTATCGTTTTAGTATCGTGATACTAAACCTGGTATCAAAGTCAAAATGAAATGAAATGAAAATGAAATCACTTTGAAATGATGACCAGTCTGAGTGTCAGTTACCTCATCTATGAAGATGTGGGAGTACTCAGTCAGGCTCTTTGCTCCGACCAGTTTCTGCAGCAGCACCCCAGTGGTCATGTAGATGAGTCTTGTGTGTTCAGTGACCATCTTTTCCAGGCCCACCTGAAACAAACAGAGAAATACATTTTCACACACAAGCACATAAACACAAAAATACACAGACAATTAAAGCCTAAAAGGCAGACGTGAGGATTAAAAATCTACTGTAGCTGTAGGTATTTATCTATCTATCTATCTAGCTATGTGATGTCAAACATTCTGTTGAACAACTCACCTTCACAACAAATTCAGCACACAACGTGACTCTCAGAGATCAGACAAATTGCCCGTCCTAACATTTCTTCTCCCTGAGGAGTTGCTCTCATGTCCTGCTACTCAAATCCAAGTACAAACTCAGGCAAGACTTTCACAAAACTCTCAGTAAGAAACGAAAGACAGAGATAGAAAGCACTGTAAACATCCATCACACTACCCTTAGGACAGTCAGACAAAGCTGATGCTCAGAGGAATGTACAAAAACAGCCCTCCCTCATGGCAGGAGTGTCATGGGAAGGTCACTGTGAAAGTGGATAATGCTCTGTTACTCTCCATACATCCTCAAGGCCCGGATTCAAGCACTTAGGTGTTCATCAGGTCAGCTCATCACTGTCTCACTCACTGTCTGCCTAATAGTGACATCACCGCTTCTGCAAACCGCAGCAGAGCAGACAGAGGAGGAGCAGGGAGTTATAACTAGACTGTGTCTCCTGTTCCAGAGCTGGAAACAGAGCAACTAGGCAGCCTGGAAAGAGTCCAGCATGGACTCTCCTCCCTCTGCAAGAGAAACTTCAAATGGTCTTTTTGTACAGAGCTTCATCAAGGGGTAATAATATTGCTGGAGATGCAAGACTCAGTACACTGCCCCTTGTTATGAAACATGAACACGCAATTCTGGTTTCTTGCACCTTTTTCTCCATCTTCTTTCCACGAAGGGATGTGTACGCAAATCAGACTTTGTAACATACTACGCATGGTCATGTGTTTTTTGGGATATAGATATATATAACAAAATGGTGTCATCAACAAGGTGTCTGTGAGTCACTAACCTGGTATCCCACCAGACTACCCAGGGTGCACTTGCGCTCTCTGGCGACCCATCGGGCGATGCTGCTGGCGCCTATTTTGCGAGGCTGGGTAACCACGAGGTTACAAGGGGCATTCTTCTCGCTGTAGTAGTCCAGGATGAACTGGGGCAGCAGGGTAGTCTTCCCACTGCCTGTGGCTCCACGGATGATCACCACAGAGTTGTTTTCAATCAGAGAGATGAGCTGGAAATACACAAACACAGAACTGCACATCAAACTCAGTAGAAGGAATGAAAGAACATATTGTAGCCATTTAAAGATGAACACAATATATGATTCAACAATCTAAATTATAATATATAATAAAGTATTCTAATCTGTTTTTTATATTCACAAAGTCACAATAACATTAAAACATTCAGATTTTGGTCTTGTAGGACAATACATGTGAATCTGAGTATGAAATGAAAGTCTGAAAAACACATCTCTTCACCAATGGCCAACTAATGGCCCTACTTGTGTGCATGTGAAGACATTCAGTGGGCTATTCCCCCTCTTATTGCACTCATGGCTCCATCAGATAGAATCAGAGCTCATCTGAAGCACACTGTAAAACCTTGAGTGGTGTTATTACCTGAGGAACTGTTGCTGATGACCAAGTCTATGACCTGAAAATGTCCTGACATGGCAGGAGGAACAAAAGCATGCGTGTGTCAGTTTGAATGAGTGTGTGAGGCTACTAAACTATTTTACCTCCTGTCTATTCTTTGTGATGGGCAAGCTGGGGTACTCGTAAGTGGTCAATGGAGGTGGAGGTGAACCTAGAGTTGGAGAGATGAGGTAACACAGAAAGGTTTGCTCAATGCCTTTCTTCATCTTTGAGGAACAAAAGGCATCCAATTGGAAGCCAAATTAATTAGAAGATTATATAAATGTGTAACTCACACGCCAAAAAGTCAGGCTTTCCTGTCTTGTTCCTCAGTCCTCCATCTGAGTCATCCCTCTTTGGACTACCCTGCTGTTGGGAAGCTTTTGCAGGGCTATAAAGAAACATGTGTGTCAAATCAAAAGACTGACATTTTAGTGTAAACACACACACAAGCAATTAAGCATCAAAGGGAAAAAAGGTAGGTCAAACAAAGCGCCCCCCATAGGTCTACTATTAAACAGCAACAGGCTCTTCATATTCGGCTCATATTCAAATACACAAACCAAAGCCATCTCCAGGGCAACAGACGTGTGAAGAATCCAGTCTGAAAATGCCTTGGAAAAAACGTGCGTGTTTTGTCTCAGCAAGCACACTAGTAGTGAGTGGTGATAATGTGGCTTTGTCACTGTGAATAAGTAACGTTATGTGAGTAATGCTAATGAGCCTTAGTCAAGTCAAATAGTTCTCCCCTTTGCTCTTTCTGAACTACCTTCTCCCCTCACATCACCCTCCCTCTCCATCCTCTGCACTGAAATCCCCTTTTCACTACTTGCTCGGTTTCTAACATTCCTCTGTCTCTTACTCGCCCTCCCCTTCATCTCTCCCACTCCGTGGCTGGGCCAGTCAAGCCTGGGGCAGTGTGGCAGGGAGAGCAGTCCCAGTCATCTCAGCTTCTCTCTGGGCAAGAGGAGGACTTTATCTACACAGCAGGCAGACACACTGTCAGAGCTGGGAGCAGCTCACACACACACATTTATATGCACACGCGTTGAGTGACTTACACACGCACTTCAGCATCTAACCACAAAGCAGCTGACCTTACAACAAAGCAGCACAAAGGAGAGTGAGGTGAAAGGAGAGGAGACAGCACTGAGTCAGAGGAGAACAGTGAGTAACTCTGCTGTAAACAGTCCAGAGGACAGAAGAACAGGGACAAGTGAAGAGCACAATTACACAGTATAGAGAGGAGAGAAAGAGAACCATTTGATTGCTTACAGACGGATAGCAGAGTCCAGTCAGAACCAGAGAATGGAGACCTCACGGACAGACCCATGGAGACAGAGTCCTGGAGATGGTACTCTGTGAGACGCCTGCCTTGATCTCTCTGTCTACATCTGGCTCATCATTGCAGCATTCAACAGTAAGTACCAACCATGCAATGGCTTGTTTTCTCTTTTCTTTTCTCACTACATAGGCTATTTGCAATGATCAGAATGTTCCAACAATTTTTTTAAAAAGCACTCATCTAGACAATAGGCACAAATCAGGAATCTCAATTGCATTATTTGAAGAAATTAGCAAGGACAGGCAGGTTTAATAACGAAAAATATTTGTATTGTGCTTTAAGACATTGCTGTCAAGTATACAGCACTGCGTGCTCTGTTCACGTAGCATGACCTGTGACCCCAGGCTGTCAAATCTGTGTGTAGCTCAGGTGTGAGGTACAGAGAGAACAATCAGTCTGAGGAGATTACTACACACCCACACCTGGGCATCCTCACCTGAGTGAGAATGCCACTGAAGGCAAATCAAACACTGATGATGACAGAGAGTCAGGGACCAGGGATCAGCTTGTGTGGAGGTGATCCATTTCTCACTTTCAAAAAAGTTGCGTCTTCAATGAGTGCAGATCAGTCAATAGTACAATTGTAATCCTTTGAATTGTTCTGTTAAAACAGACTTTGGGAGAACAGAGGGGTATTCCTTGACACTCGTGGCAGCAGTGTACAATACTCGTGGCAGCAGTGTCAATACATTTGCTTCAGATGTAAAATACTTTTTTTCTCATTGCAGTAACCACAGCACTCCTCCGCCATGCCCCTGTTCAGCTGGATGAAATGGTCGCGTTCTGAACGAAAAAAGGCGCAGGATGAGGGGGCGTCCACAGGGGTATCACCCAGCTGCACACTGATCAGGGAGCTGCTGTGGCACGTAGAGGAGAGGGAGTGCATGGCGCGGGAGGTGGAGCAGGAACACAAGCTGGCCCACAACACCGCGGGATACCCCCACTGGCTCCAGAGCTACCCCAGGTTACGCACGCTGATCCCCGCATCGGAGCGCCGCCAGCTGGAGCACTTGTGTGCCCAGATCCACCCTATGCACACCGCTACGGTGCTCTCCAGGTACATTGTACACCACTCTTCATTCAGTACTGCCCCCACACCGGGATGACAATAGGCGAAAGAGACAAGAGTCTCAAAGAGAGGGGGGGTAGAGCAAAGCTGCCAGGGAAGCCACTTTGTGTTATTGTCACAGAAGTAGGTTACATGGGGTGTGATCATGCAAAGGTGAAGGGGACCCTATGGGGCTGAGCACAGCAAAAACAACCCAAAGGGAAAGAGTTTTCCATTAGCAGTATCATATCCCTATTAAAATAAAAACACAGACCAACATTTTACAGTGATGGTGACATTTGTATGAACAGACTGAATTTGGTATTTCTGAGGGGCTAACTGAGGAATCATACTTTAAATAACCTTTAAATCCACCATGGGTCTAGTAAAAATGACTATAAATTATACTGAACAAAAATGTAAATGCAACATGCAACAATTTCAAAGATTTTACTGAGGTACAGTTCATATAAGGAAATCAGTCAATTGAAATATATTAATTAGGCCCTACTCTATGGATTTCACAGATAATTTTGTTTTTAAAGTTAGGGGCGTGGATCAGAAAACCAGTCAGTATCTGTTGTGACCACCATCTGCCTCGTGCAGAGTGACATCTCCTTCACATAGAGTTGATCAGGCTGATGATTGTGGCCTGTGGAATGTTGTTCCACTCCTCTTCAGGGGTGGCTGTTTGCATAATCACATCACAACAGTAACAAGATCGCCCGATTATTCCGGGAATATTATTTGGTGTGACTTTCACTGCATTTATTTTGTCTTCTTTGCTAAATGCCTCCTGACAACTAGAAATTAGAGCGGGCGCATAAACACGACCTCAGCCTTATCACCTCACACAATACATGATACTTTGATGAAATAGTTTCAGCATCATTTGGTCAGCTAGGCCTAATGGATAATTGAAAGCCCAAACAGTTTCATTATTATGGATAATGCAGTTTGGGTTAAATAGTTTATTAACACACTATCTCATTCTCAGGTTCCATGACGTGCTGGCCAGCAACAAGATCCTGCCCTGGGAGCTGGTGTACGTCTTCCAGCAGGTGCTGAGAGACTTCCTCAACAAAGAGGAAGGGGAAGAAGAGGAGGATCACATGCCGCAGCCAGAACTGCTTGGGTCAATGGAGGCCTGGACCAACCGATACCAAATGAAGCAGGGATTTGTCACACCTACTGTGCCCAACTGTGGTGAGCCCCAAAGAGAAGAGATCCCAACCATCTCTGGCTATGTGGACCGTACCATGAGAGGCTCTTATCCTTTCACTACCCATAGGGTCTGGGACCTTCCCTACTACTATCCAGTGCCACACAACTCCACAGAGGCCTACAGCACCCCACTGTAAGAGCAGGTTGGGTAGTAAAATAGTACCCAACTCATGACCTTACTAGCTCATGACTGAAAGAGTTGTCATCTTAAAAAAATATGTTACAGATTCATTTTAATTCATGGGTCTGCAACAAAATATTGCCCTGGACCAGCACTTGCATGGGGGCAGATTCATACATACAACAATAGATACTGCTAGCTAACTGGACTAGGGGTGCATCTCAATAGACTACTTGGTTACTCTAGCTACTACTGTAACTTAGAAAGCTACTTAATTGCACTGATTTAATAAATCAACCCCTGCCTAGGAATTTTGGCACCTGGCTATTTAGCTACTTTTACTGTGTTAGTATTACTGTAGTAGCTAAATAATGCTAATATTTACTGAAAAGTAAGTAGCTAGCTATGTACCTAACTAAAGCAACGTTCCTTTCATATGTTAGCTAGCCAGCCAACAAATGTAAACATGTGTGAAAGTTTCTAGGTTCCATCCAATTGGCAACAGATTCCCACCAGATTTTTCTACCAAATGGTTTTGTTGCCGCTAAAAGCCTGTGCGTAATGACGTAGTGCACATACAAATACATTGTGTGGTTCAATTCCCAAGTACCGAATAAAAAATACAAGTGAAATGTGTTTGCATCGCATTTAACTCTACTGATGGTTCTCAAAAAAATGTGGGTTATATAGCTTGTGCCCACTCTGGTATTAACACGTGTGCTCTAGACAACAGCACGTAGATAACGCTCCGAGCGCATGTATAGCCTACATTATAAGATTATGGACAAGCGCGGCAGCCAATCATCGATGACCATGTCACCTGAATAAGACGCTCGATATTTATTAAAATGTGCATTAAACTCATCACCTTGCACTTTCACCACCCTGTAAAATTAAATGTATTTAATATGTAGCCTGAAACTGCATGCTTTTCCGATAACTTACATCTAGTGAGAGGACCACCCGTCATCACGTGACTCCACATTTTTTTCGATATGGTTATTCTATCAATATTTGCTATTTAAAAAAAATCCACCTAACGTTACATTTCTATCATAATTAAATTTACAGACAAAAATATCCCACCTTGTCTAGCAAATTTTGTTTTTTCGAGATGTGAAGTTTCCCGAAAATGCTTGTTTCCATCTGGCCTGTCAATGCATTTTTTTATCTGACGTACTTTAATAGCATAAAAATGGTTGGGGGGAAACCTGGTTACTACAGGCAGACTGTACCGTCTATGGTGCAAGGGAACATGTGTAAGCTAGCTAACGTTAGCTAGCAATTCCATCTACATTTTGCTAGCTAACGTTAGCTAGCTAGCCAACTGAACTCACCTCTGTATTGATGACTCCTCTAACTTTACTTCTTTTGGAACTTCATCCGTGATTAGAATGTTAGCAAAATGGGTCCCTAATGTAAACCATTCTGTTATCTGTTCTGCAGTTATTGCTTTCTTCATGTTTCATATGTTGTTCACTACAGAGACTGCTGATACGTTTTCAAGGGTGGATGTTGCTGTAGAATTCTAAATTAGTTCAATCATCGGTTCAAAGACACGTGACAGTAGTACACCTGCTGACTCTATGTCAGAATCAAACATTCCATCTGGTAGCTAGGGGTACTGTCCTTTCATACTCCTAATGTAAACAAGAAACTAAAATATATTCATTTATTCGATTATATAAATAACATAAACCATATTACAAAGACATAATTAGAGTAATGATGAGTAGACAGAACCCATACAAAAGCAGTACACCCAATAACAGGGAATTATCTCCACAGGACCTATTCTCTGAATTTAGAGGACAAAGGTGAGACTCAATATTAACATTAAAACTAAAATCACATTTTATTGGTCACACAACTGTACAAATAGACAAGATACAGATGTTAGCAAAAACAAAATAGATCTGTTGCTAGGGCAGAATCAACTAGGAAAACATCCGGAATTTGCCTTTATGAATGATGATCTGACTAAATGTATACACAGTCAATTACAGTTCTAAAATATATTTCATCCAGCATAACAGTTGTTCAATCATGTCACAATCTACCCTAAATATGGTATCTGTGATTGATAGCCCCTGTGGTAAATACTAGGGCTGGGCGATATATGGACCACCAAAATTCATATAATACAATATGAAGGATGATGATATAACCATAATTATTAACTGGGTGGTTCGAGCCCTGAATGCTGATTGGCTGAGGTATATCAGACCATAAACCACAAGTATGACAAAACATGTATTTTTACTCAATTATGTTGGCAACCAATTTATAATAACAATAAGGCACCTCAGGGGTTTAGCCGTGGTATATTGGCCATATACCACACCACCTCGGGCCTTATTGCTGAAATGAATATCTGAAATGAAGACGCAGCTGAGCCTGTGGCACAGCCTCCCTTTGAATGTAACCCAGGGAGGCTACAGTTGCTGCAGAGAGGTAGTGAAATACTAAGATCCAATGATATTCATATCACAATTATACATATCACAATATACACAATGGATTGCCCAGCCCTAGTAGAAAAATATTCATACAGAAATATGAAAAAACATGAAGACATTTTTCTTAGAGAATCACAATATTTGAAACAGGTAATGTACTGTACTGACCAGTTTATCCTATTATGTGATGCAATAACACGGTTATTAGTCAACTTAAAAAAGGGTGAAAAGGCTTTCTGTTTGGGGGACATGTTCACAGTCAACAAGAAATGTTGAGCAGCCAATGAGAATCTCTCCAAGCATTTTCTCAGATACTCATTTCAGATCTGAGGTTTTATTTCCCTTGAAAAATTGTGTTTGTTACTTATAGTCTATAAATGCAGTGAAATTCCCCCTCAGTATTTCACTGCTGAGGCCAAGTCTCTTGATGGCAACTATAACACTTACAAAAAGTAAACATGCAGCCAGGTGATGAAATGTTAAATATGATTATTACCACTTGAAGTTTGGTGTTCTTCTTTGAGCTTGACCAGGTACTCAATCCTCTGCTTATGGTTCTTATGGCCCACAAGCTTGCAGTTCCCCTCAGACAGGTAGGGGACAGGTTTGCCGACATTCAGGCATCTCACTAAAATCACCACACATTAGCTAGATTCACTACAAAGGGACCCTCTTAAAGCAAATCATGGACTAAGACAGCAGCTGATATCATTGCCACGTCTGGAGCAGCATGGAGATTGATGCTTCTGTCACGCCCTGACCTTAGAGAGCCTTTTTATGTCTCTATTTGGTTTGGTCAGGGTGTGATTTGGGTGGGCATTCTATGTTCTTTATTTCTATGTTTTGTTTTTCTATGTTTTGGCCGGGTATGGTTCTCAATCAGGGACAGCTGTCTATCGTTGTCTCTGATTGGGAATCATACTTAGGCAGCCTGTTTTGCCACCTTAGGTTGTGGGATGTTATTTTTTGTTAGCTCTGCGTAGCCTACGGAAAGTGACGTTCGTTGTTCTTTTGTTGTTTTGTTTGGAGTTCTGTCACGTTCTGACCTTAGTTCCTTTTTTATGTCTTTATTTTAGTTGGTCAGGGCGTGAGTTGGGGTGGGCATTCTATGTTGTTTTTCTATGTTTTGTTCTGTTGTTATATTTCTATGTGTTTGGCCTAGTATGGTTCTCAATCAGAGGCAGGTGTCGGTCGTTGTCTCTGATTGGGAGCCATATTTAGGTAGCCTGTTTTCTAGTGTGTTTTGTGGGTGGTTGTTTCCTGTTTCAGTGTTTGCACCATACGGGACTGTTTCGGTTGTTTGTTTGTGTTTTGTTATTTTTGTTCTGTGTTCATTTTGATTTATTAAAAATCTATTATGGACACTTACCACGCTGCACATTGGTCCGATCCTTGCTACTCCTCCTCAGACGAAGAGGAAATCCGTTACAAGTTCGGATTTAATAGAGAATCATGAACACGTACACGCTGCACCTTGGTCTCATCCTTCCGACGAGCGTTACAGCCTCCCATAAAATTATCCAGCCTGTCAACTAGAGCAAGTTGCCATTTTCTGCATTCCATTTGATAATTTAATTTATTAAAAACTACATACAATTACAATAACCCCAGCAGATCCTGATGCCCTTCTCACCTGAAGCAGTCACTCCTGGTCTCGCTCCTTTCGGCTCACCTCTAGGCAGTGGTTCCTCAGCTCCTGGACACTGGTCTGAGGCTGGGCCAACAGGGATCCCTGACTCGTCAGTCTAATCAACACCAACAAAAAAGAAACAAAAAAATGCATTTGCATACACACTACACAAGTATATTCCACATAGAATCTGTGTGATAAGAGAACAAAGTGTTATTTGCATACCTTTCATGAGCCTCAGTGAGCCTCTGTATGACTATTCTCTACAAATGAAAGGAAATTAAGAAATATGAAAAAGCACCTATTATAAACAATGGTATTTTCAAATTACTAAAACTACATTTTCAGGTGAACAGGGGAGTTGAGTGATCGATACACAGACCATTGCACTCCTCTCCTCCTGCAGCTCTCTCAAGACATTCTGATGAATGGCCTCATTTAAAACATCCCTGTCAATTAAAATATATACATCAGACACTTCACAAATCAACAGCCTGATAACAGTTGGGTTGCAAAAATCCATCGGTAAAAATTTGATTTGAATGGACTAACCCATTTGTGTTCCCATTCTGAGCCAGTTGGTTCTGCTTGGCGTAGAACTCGTCAAGAACAGCTTGAATCTCCATTCGCACCATTTCCTTCTCATTCAGCTGACCCTGTGGGAAATCATCACAGACTAGTTAAACACCATATGTGTTATATCAATGTGTTAATTAAGTGTTTCAAGAGTGGATGTTTAGCATTCATCATGACATGCAGTAAACAAACCACACCTTGAGCTTCTGGATCTCTTCGTTCTTGGCGGTCCTTTCATAGTTAAGCTCAGTGGGGGGCACCTCCATAGTCATCATGGAGCAGCGTCAGCTCTCCAGCTCCTTCTCCTGGCTCTCCACCACCAGACTCAGGTCAGGGTTGAAGCTTCAGGGGGTGTGAGGTGTCCGACAGATAAATCAACCAGATAAGTGATTAAACCCTCTCTTGATCAGACAGAGTTCCCTAGTAAAGTATACAGGAGGGAAAACCATCAGACACAAGCATCCATTACCTGTGGAAGCACTTTAGGGATGACGGATGACTGTGGAACATGATTGGCACTCTCACCTCTGACAGTCCTCTCAACCGCCTCTTGCTGATGTTTGAACTGGTGAAAAGCAGGTAGGGAAATCACATAAGTAGAGATAATTGTACAATCTATTTTGTTTGGTCTAAAATCTGACATTTTCCATGCTACTGTAGCCCTTGATTTGTTTTCAGTGGCTCTTGTATGTGCATAGAAAAAAAATGGCCTGGTACCTTCCCCTGGAGAGTGGTAGCCTCCTTCTGGGCAGTCTGATCTTGTGAAGCTTGGAGAAGACCTGCCTGCTCATCTAACACCTTGGTGAGTCGCTCCACCTCCTCAGTGGCATAGACCAACTCCTCCTGTAACACCACCACCTGAGGACAAAACATCCATCCAGACGTTGTCATAATGGTGGAATCCAGGCATGCAAAAAGTCTGGGTGGCCATTTGATTAATTGTTCAGCAGTCTTATGGCTTGGGGGGTAGAAGATGTTTAGGAGCCTCTTGGACCTATACTTGGCGCTCCGGTACCGCTTGCCATGCGGTAGCAGAGAGACCAGTCTATGACTTGGGGTTGAGGTTGAAAATATCAGTGAAAACACTTGCCAGTTGGTCCGCGCATGCTCCGAGTACACATCCTGGTAATCCATCTGGCCCCGCGGCCTTGTGAATGTTGACCTTTTTAAAGGTCTTGCTCACATCGGCTAAGGAGAGCATGGTCACACCGTCGTCCGGAACAGCTGGTGCTCTCATGCATGCTTCAGTGCTGCTTGGCTCGAAGCGAGCATAAAAATACTTTTAGCCCGTCTGGTAGGCTCACGTCACTGGGCAACTCGCATCAAAGCTCAAGATGCCGCTAGTTGTTATGCTTAAAATATACTCCAAGTCTTACCTCTCTGATTAGAAGCTACCTTCCTTTCTGCTGCTTCTCTCTGGTCCTGGAGCTCTGCTTGCATCCTGGAGTTGTGTTCCTTGAGCTCCTCTATCTCGGTGCAAGGAGCATTGTACATATCCTATTACAACAAACCAGGTAAAAAATTTGGTAAACATTGGTAAACTACAGTAAAAAATTTAAGTATACAAGTTAAAAATGATAATGAATTAAGAGGTACACAAATGACTTGAGTCAGTACCGTAAGGTCCTTGACACCTGCAGACAGCATGGCAAGGCCCTGATCCTACCAGGCCCAGCTTACTGCAGAGGTCCATGGCCTGGTTGATCAGCTCCAGGACAAACAACACAAAACAAGAGACTTCTGAGATTAGATGTATCAAATACATGCAAACTGAATTATATCCCCAAATAATAGTAATTAATGGCAGGTAATTTAAGTGAGCAGACTTACTTTTTCTTGTTCAAACTTTTTCTCAAGGCTGGATATGGTCCCATTGGCAGTTGTCAGATTTGGTTCAAGGCTTGCCATATTGGAAGTCTTTCAAAGTAAAAATACAAACGAAGACCGGGCCAATTACAGTTGATTGGAGATTAAGATCCAATTATGTCAAATAGTTTAACTGTATTTGACAAAACTAAAAACACATACTAGTGATAACAATTTCTAAGAAATATAAATAAAACACTACATTAACCACCATGTACACAATAACAATGAATGAATGACAGGTCTGTTTTTGGTTTTGTGTAGTCCATTCAGACACTTGCTTCTTTAGCACTACATTCTGCTCCATATTCTGAACAAGCTCTCTGGGGAGAAACAAATCAAACATGTCAACAAAACATTTAAAATACACTTCAAAAAGGTCTCATCATGCACAAATAGAAAATACGCCTTTATACCCACTCACTCTAAAGTGCTCTC
Organism: Salvelinus sp. IW2-2015; assembly: GCF_002910315.2. Taxonomy (NCBI): domain Eukaryota; kingdom Metazoa; phylum Chordata; class Actinopteri; order Salmoniformes; family Salmonidae; genus Salvelinus; species Salvelinus sp. IW2-2015. Next base: position 15,992,300 of record NC_036849.1, read on the forward strand.
TCTAGCCTCTCTCAACTGGGCGGTCATATTGGTTTGTGTGTTCTTTCAGACTGAAAAGCTTTTGTCAATTCCTACAATTCAACCAACATATTCATCAATAAAAACTAATCACACTCAATCCTCCATAGGGGTTAAACTGTAATTTCATACAAATGAGACAGGTAGGCTCTGAATGTCCTTAACAGAGAAGCGGGCTTGGTTGGTTTAAAAAGGAGCTGACTGACAGTGATTTGGGCCTGCTGAGCTATGATGTCCTGCTGATTGTCCTCTAGCTGCTGCCTGGACTGGTCTGCCTCAAACTTGGCCTCGGCCTGGATCTGGTCAAAGGCATCCTGCAGGGACCGCTGCTGCCCCAGGGGCTGCTCCCACTCCCGCCTAAAGGAGAGTGAGAGAGAAAATGTGAGGGGGTGAGATGAGTCTGCAAACTACTATGGTGTAAGTACAATTGTGTCTGGGTAGAGAGAGCCAGAGCTAGCTGCTCCTTCAGCTTTTTCACCTCAGCCTGTAGCTGCCTCACGTTCCCATGCATGTCTTCGTTGATCAGGGCCTGATAAAGCACAAGGAATCACATGAGGAGATGCTCACTAAACTACCACAGATACAATATCTATTACAATCAGCAACACAGTATCATGGTGGCAGATAGCCTAGCGGTTAAGAACATTGGGACAGTAACCGAAAGGTCGCTGGTTCGAATCCCAGAGATGGCAAGATGGAGAAATCTGTCTTTCTGCCCTTGAGCAACGCAGTTAACCCTCAACAATGACTGCTCACGAGTGCCAATTACGTAGATTAAGGCAGCCCCCAGCACCTCTATGATTCAGAGGGGTTGGGTTAAATGCGGAGGACACATTTCAGTTGAATTCATTCAGTTGTGCAACTGACTAGGGTTCCCCTTCCCCTCCTGTAAGGAGAAAAGGTTTAGTAGCATATTGAATAACTATTGCGATAAATCCAACTTTGCATACTAACTTGGCAGAGAGCCAAGTTTTTGATCAACTTGGCTCTCTGGGCGATTTGAAAGGTGGATACAGTTTCCACAAAGCACTTGGGTGCACATTGGCTATAATCTAGGTCTTAGCATTACCTCCAAGAGAGTCCTGCAGGAAATGGTTGTTATGTTAGCACACAACAGGAACACCAAGAAAGCAAGAGCTTTTTTAGAATCAATTTACCCAAAGCAAGAAGGGGAGTTTGGAGTCCCTGTAGCAGATATGCCGGCTCTTCCCATTGGACTCATCCACCAGTGTCATGATCACGAGGGAGCGGTTGATGCTGCTTGCCTCCTGAAAGAGGAGAAAAGAGGGGGTTGATATCAGAGAACTGATAACAATATAACAAATGAGTGTACACAATAACAGATTCACGGTGGAATTTAGCCTTCTAAAGGGTTTGTTGTGTGCTGTGAATGTTCAGTCAGCGGACAGTACTCCTGCATCACCTTGAGTCTGGAACCCTCTGTGTGTGTGTCTCTCTGCCTCTCCGACCCTGCCAGGTCCACCAAGTTCAGCTGGGATGTGCGAATGTTCACCACCTCCTTAGCAGTCTCCTTGGACTCCAGAGTCATGGTGAAGACTGCATGGGACCGTGAGGACTCTCTGTTCATGGAGGTAGAGGCCACGCGCCGATTACGCCAGCCCATCGACAGCACCTGAGAGGGAAGCAGGATAAGTTAACTAAACGCAAACAGTTCAATGGCAGTCAAATCAATCTTGCACAATAAATTAATGCTATGACCAAAGCATTGTATAAAGCAAGTCATTGAATCAATCACATTGAATTATTTACTACCTGGTAAGCTTCAGCAGCTGAAGTGACAAACTTCTCTACAGCCCCTTCCACAAACACCCCCTTCTTGATGTTCTCTCTGAGGAACAGGCTGGCTGAGGCGCTGTCCAGCAGGTCATAGATCTGCTCGTTGTAGATCTCAATGAAGGAGCATTTGCACAGGAAGCTTTTGGCATTCTCAGACTGTCAGGAAAAACAATGCATATTAAATCCTCAATCAGAGAAAAAAAAACAGATAAACAACAAAATCACTTCAATGTCAGTTACTTTCTGCTCACCCTTTCTACCTCCCTGTTGATAAGGAAAAACAGGTACTCAAAACTTCGAGGGATAACCCCCCGTTGGTCATCAGTAAAGTTGTCGAAATCAGACGGACCTAGGGAAAGAAAACAGGCAACATTTAGTACCGAGGCACTGCAAAGAAAATAAGGTGTCTGTGCAACAAAACAAAATAATTCAATGCAGCACTCACCAAGCATCGTGAATGTTTTTCCAGAGCCAGTTTGTCCGCTGTAATAGGAAAACATTTGTGAGATATTACAGCACTTAATAAAACATGAATGAACTGTAAAACAATAAGAAAAATCACTCACTAGGCAAAAATGGTGCCATTGTATCCATTAATACATGACTCAACAATGTTCTTGGCCACACTGGAGAATACAGAATCCTGTTACACAGAGAGGAGACGGACGAAAAATTCAGTTGGTTTGATTTGAGCCTCTATCTACCAATGTGTGAATTACTCCAGGTTACAGCAACAGTTAAACTATAATCTAAACACCAACACCAACACTGACCTGAGTGATGTCCATGTCAGCAACATGGTCATAGGTGAATGTCCGTGGCTCCGGCTTGGAGTGCAGGCGAATGGTGTTGGGAGAGGTGACTGTGAGACAGAGGCCTTGGTCTCCATCAGTGGTCAGGCCAGTCCCCTGGGTCAGAGGTCTCACCCGCACAAACACTTTGATCGAGTCACTATCACCACTACATTACAGAAAACGAACATTCAAGGGTTAATACACTTTACCAACAGACGGTGCCAGTTTCTGCTCTCTTGCCAACTTCTTATGGAATTGTCGTGACAAACAAGAGGTACTGGCAGTATAAGTTACCAAATGAGGCAGGGCAACTCGTGTGTCAGTATGTGTAGAGTGAGTATGTATTATTAAATTGAAGACAATAGCCAGCTCTTGCGAGAAATAAGCATTATTAAGCCACATTACCTGTGGGTTATTTGTTGATGCTGCATTGAGCAATCGACAGATTCTGGTAACAGAGGAGACATACAGTTAGCTAGTTAGTCAAGGTTGATCAAGGAACTAGAGACACTGTTTTAAACAGAAACCCAAGTTTAATCAGATGTCTAAGTTTCATATGTCTAAGTTTCATTACCTAGCATGCAAATGCATGCTAGGTAACGTTAGCTCGCGAATAATATTAACGGAAGTAGCTAGGTAGCCAACAAACGCCAAAATATATATTTTTAAATCACTTGCAAATATGAATGTTTAGGTGACGTACCCTTTCCCTTCGTATTCATGTTGAATCTTTTCAGACAAGTAGCTTTGCTACTAGCAAACCATTCACAATAACTGATGGCAAAACTCCGCGATAGTGTGTTAGCTACATTTACTAAAATCCATATTCGAATTTGGCGGGTATGTACTCGACCATCGACTGCTCGTGCCTTTTTCAAGAATTTTATGGAATCAGTGAATTGTTTATCGCCGTCAGCTGGACGAAGTCTGATTTACATCAACCTCTTATTTTTGAGAGCATCGAGAAACCGAGCTACAAATTATACACCAGATAATATAATAACAAAGATGTTATCATTGTTCTATCTGTGGTGATACTGTACAACCAAAGATTTGTGGTATACCCATTACTGGGCGTTACAGGTTTGCCTATAGAAAAGGTTACCATAGATTTTCAACTAATCTGGTATATAATTATCTCCCTCTCCCAAAGCAGAAGCTGCAGATATAATTTTCCATTACTGAACAGACAGTTATCATAAATACTATTTTAATAAAATGTACACTCTCCTATAATACAATGTGGACTCTTTTTCGGTCGAGACCAGCACTTCACTTTGATGCTGGTTCGCTGGTTTGGTTCAAAGTCATGCAACGCTATTGGCTATTTCGTAAGCAGCTCCGCCCTATTTCATTTTTTTCTGTTTATTTAATTGGTCCAAATCGAGGCGTTCAAATTCGAAATCTACTGGTCACTTGCTCATCGAGGGCATTTCGAAAAAGTGAACTGTGTGTGGAGGTCGATACCGGCTACAGAAGTTATTTTCAGTTTATCTGACTTCTTAATTGAGGTATGTAGCTATCTGGCATTATTGGGGAAATTATCTTGCTTTGACATCCACGCTGCTTTTAAGTTAATCTATCTCGCATCATTTCTTAAATTGTAGCCTGACGCTAGTAACTTAACTAACGTTAACGTTGCGTACAGTAACGTTAGCTAACTCGCTAACTGACTTTAGTTCCCTTCCTGCCTGAATCCTACTTACTGAGGTCAAAATATAATTCAAAACGGGTAATTGTTGTTACGCTAAACTTCCTAACTAGCAAAACGACATTAGCTAACGTTAGTTGTCTAGCTGGTTATAGTAGTGTCAACGCGAACGTCTAACCCGCATTGGCAGCAGCTGACAACGTCCGATAACGTTTAACGTTAATATTTTTATTTAATTAGGCAAGTCAGTTAAGAACATTCTTATTTACAATGACGGCCAAACCCGGACGACGCTGGGCCAATTGTGCGCCGCCCTATGGGACTCCCAATCACGGCCGGATGTGATACAGCCTGGATTCGAACCAGGGAATGTAGTGAGTCCTCTTGCACTGAGATGCAGTGCCTTAGACTGCTGGGCCACTCGGGAGCCCACTAACGGTAGCCAACTAGGGTAGTGCGAACTGCCCAGTACATCACTGGGGCCAATCTCCCTGCCATCCAGGACCTCTATACCAG